>NC_134493.1:41154625-41322125 GCF_040206685.1 Ascaphus truei
TTGGAATCCCTTACTCCAAGCTGTCCCAGGCCAAACACCTCAAAAACAGGATGGGGGCCACTAATCTGGACTCCAAGAGAAGAAGCCACGGGCCTCCAGGACATAAGGATCTATAAATCTGACTTAGGGGGGGGGGATACCTGGTTTCAGGGTGCTATGTGTATGTCCTGCCGACGATGACCCGTTCTCTAAAGCTGGTGTCAAGGCGCACGGCTTAAACTTCAACGCTGCTGACACGCAGGGGGTTAATTACAGAGATGAATGTATACAGCAATACACCCAATAATTGGGTAACGCTTTTATTTTGTGTTACTTTCCTCGCCATTCGTGGGGAGGGGCAGAAATGTGCTGCTAGGCTTTCTCACCCCAGAGGTGGCTGCATGTCTTAAATATAACGGTATTCGCTTGGTGATGCTCTTAGAAAGTTTGGGGTATTTTGAGTATTATGGCTGGCTAGGACTGGGGGACCTTCCCTGTCCCTTGTAGGTGCACAGACCCAACAGTATCCTCTGCACCGCCTACAATGTTACCTTATCAAGGAGCTATAAGATATGAACATGCAACAATGTGCCACTTTGGAACTGTGGCTAATATTGATGGCTAGTACAGTATTACCTCCCCTTTCATCCCATTGCCATGTATATTCTAATACTGTGCAGTGCAGACCCCACAGCAGCAGAGGACAAAGCAGCACTGTGGGTTTCAACGGTTTGCTGCCAGTATCGTTACAATAGTTCTGTCACTGTACTCAGTGCTGTGCGCACAGAGCAGATGCCACAATTACTTTTTAAGTATAAACCATTCTGGCCTGTGGGTTATCTTTGCCCAAAGAGTTTACAAATAAGTGGAAAGTAAAGATAATAGGAGTACAGCTAAATGTAACTGGAATAAGAGGAGGTCTTGAGATGCTGGGAGGGTAAGCGCGGGGACGGGGGAGAGAAAGAAGGGGAAAGTGTGGCTGGGGGAAGAGTGGCAGGGTTAGCGTTGTAGAGAGGTCGACTTGCAAGGGGTCTGCGGAGGTGGTTTATAGCTTTACCTAATCTCTAACGTTTAGGATTTCAGCTAGTAATATGTTACATATTAGACTGTTCAGATTTTAAAAATTGAAACAAAAGGTAGTTTGTGTTAAACAGAATCATCCATAGATTCGGCAACGCTGCTGCTAAGATATGTCCCGACTGCATCAGTTTAGCGCTTTGATTAATGACCTTTTGGGTATTTGAACAGGTGCTGAGCTCCTATGTAATGATCCCTCTGCACATTAGAGGAGGAGGGCATAGTGTTAAGTGAAGGGTTTTGGCACCTCCTTCCTGGGCAATAAGAATGTAGGTCGGGTACCAGGTGGGCAACGATGATCTATTCTAGGCAGGCCAACTCCAGTCCTCAATGGCCACCAACAGGTCAAGTTTTAAGGATATCCCTAATTCAGCACAGGTGGCTCAAAGACACAGCCACCTGTGCTGAAGCAGAGATATCCTTAAAACTTGACCTGTTGGTGGCCCTTGAGGACTGGTGTTGGCCATCCGTGCTCTATTCTAACTGTCGGCATTGCTGAGAGTCGCATGCCCTGTTGTCACAGAACAGAGAGGTGTCACTAATCACATTGTGTCAGTCCAGGTCTTGGTTAAACCAACACAACTTGTATGAATGGAACATTCTAAAGAGCCATGCTGGTGGGCGAGGGGGCATTGAAAACTGCCTGAGCCAAACAGAGTGCTCCGCGTCGGAAAGTTCCGTGTCACAGAATGGAATATTCTCATTGGTCAACCCTGCAACCCTCCTTTTTTTTTTTTAAAGCAAGTTACCTGATCAGTGCACCAATACCAGGCGGCAAGGATAGTTAGGCCAAAGGTCATGCCAGTCCAAGGGAGGTCGCCCGAGACCGGGTCCCGGAAAAGGTGCATGGCGTCAGAGCGCGGCAGGTGGCAGGTGGTGTTAGGAACAATTTGGGAAGGCACGGCTCCAGCATACGCCCGCTCCAAGTTGTGATACCCGCCGATCTTGTTGAACGCTGAGCACAACACAAAGAAGAAACGTGTTTTAGGTTGTTTTTTTTTTTTTAAAGAAAAAGAAAAAAACGGGCAAAAAGAATAAAATAATAAAATAATAAAAATATATAAAAAAAAAAAAATAATAATGGCGTCATTGAGCCGCTGAATGTGCACAAATGAAATATACAAAGCAATGCGTCGCTGGTCACTAGCGGTAAGAAGGTTACAATTAAAGACTTGGAATAATTGACCCTTTTGTTTAACCGTTTACATGCCAATAAAGGCACAGGTGCTTGGCAAGCTCCCTCCAGCACTACAGGGACAGGAAGGCTGTTTCCCTATAGTCTCCTGCTAGACTGAGTTAAAAGCAAATACTTTGAAACCATTCCCATGCGTTAACAAGGGGAAAAAATGTATTCTTTGTAAATAAAACATCTGTTTTTTTTTTTGTTATTTTTGTGCCCTGAATATGTACTGTAAAAAAAAACGTGGCAGAATTAGTGTCTTGGTGGTTTGGCTGCTGGGGGATGTGGTGACTACATTGGGGAGCCTGTATGATACAGGTACATGGTCCCACAATGGATATTCCAGCAGTGCAAGGGTCAAAGCATCTCGGCCACCCTGCGATTAGCTGGCGAGGAGGCGCCTCTGTAATGTGACGCAGCGGGCAGTCGTCTTGGCTGCACCCCTGCCCTAACAAAAGAACATTCCTTCTGATGGTTTCCATGAACTCGTCTTGTGCCACTTACTCACCCACTAAATGTGCCTGCAGAGCTGCTTTTAAAGGGGGACTTGATGTATGGACTGGCCTGACAGCCCTCACCCCACAATATCGGCACAAAAAATGTCTTTCCTTCATATTCCCGACATTCCAGCTCAGGCAACCCGAAAAGTGCTGAGACTATTTTTGTACGGTGTAATATAATTTTTAAGCTATTTTAAATATATGCAGTATTTAAAACCTTGGCCTGAGCCCTGTCTTGTGTTTGTGTTGTGAGTGTGGTTTGAACACGTGTGTTACTGTGTCATTTCATGGCTTCTCCCAACCTTGCAGTGCTGTTTGAAGGTGCAAATCAGGATCATCTATTTATAAGAAGAAAAAAAAAACCTATTTTGAATTGTTGATGTTATTTTTTAATGGGCTTCTTTATACTGCTCACTTTGTTTTTTCTATGAGTGAAAACATGGTGGCTATTTCATCTTGTTACTGGGACCAGTTTGTAGCGAGTACAGAGCAGTGCACAATTTGTCATATTACACAACTGCTACTGATATAACCGCCCTCATAGCTCGATGCAGCTCACGGCTACAAAATGAGGGATTCTGCTTTTCAGTTTTAGCTGCGAAACATTGAAACAATTATCTTACACTTCTGGTTACAAGCAGAACTTAGTCTCTTATTGTGTAGCATCAGGTAGGACACAAGGGGAATACGAGAGGAGTATAGAAACTTTACTAAAGTGCATTGCTAGGCACCAAATTCTAGTGTCTTTCCATTGTTGCATTGGATTTACCAGAAAAGAATCCCCTAAAATATGCTAAAGTTGGGCGTTTTCCCGATGTCTGTGAAGTTGCTCTGATCACTGGGCTTTATTTATTCCGTGCCCGTGTAGGATATAATATAACTTTATTTACACAGCGCTTTTCTCCCAATGGGACTCAAAGCTTCGCAGTTACAAAAAGGGAAAAAGAAGAAAACATTTAAGGTTATAAAAGGGACCAAACCCAAGGAAAGATACAACACAGGGGGGGACGGTGCTGTGGCTATTAAATACCGGACAGGTTGTGGATCATTAATTAGATGCCTGGGTAAGCAGGTAGGTCCTGATCCTGATCTATAGATTCCCAGAGAGTGAGCCTCTCGCACTGTATGAGTCAGACTGTTCCAGAGAGTGGGAGCAGCGCGGCTAAGAGCTCGAGCGCCAAAGGAGGTCACGGGGATTCTGGGAGCTGTTAGGAGTGGCAGATATTCCACCCCAGACACGGTGCCCGCCGTCCTCTCTGCGTGAGAGACGCCCTACAGATGCAAAGTGTATTTGTGTATGGAAATCGAGAAGCTAAAAGGGAACTGGCTCCCTGTGCAAATCTCTCCCTATTGTGCTCGTTCGACATGCAAAATACCCTCGCATGCCGGACAGCAAAACCCGCCGCTCGGATCTTATTAACCCCTTTAGTGCTGGAACGGTCAACAACCCCTTGCACTTAAGGTCAACTCGTAACACAGACATGTAGGGACTCACGTGACTGAGTTGTCGCAGTGATCAGGGCTAAATTATGTATTTATAATGCACCAAATACCGATGCTAGTTAGATAGACAGATAGATACATAGATAACTTGGGGAAAGCTAGAACTTTGGACCTATTGAGGTTGCAATTAAATGCAATTGCACCATTAAAATATGAACTCGCCCCAGCTTGAAACACCTGCCCAGTTGCCCCACGGACTTGACGGGGTTAAAGATGAAGCAGTATTAGGCGTCGCTGTTGGACGGGCCTCAGTGTGGCGTTGGCGCCTGTGCACTGAAACTGTTAAAGGGGCAATCCAAGCAGGCGTTGTTTGTTTTTTTTAACATAGGGTTGAAGCAGGGTGTCACCGGAGCAGAACCCCATTAATTTCTGCTCCGGGGACCCCCTGCTTCCCGAGATGCAGACCTCCAAAGAGGGTGCTGGTATCTCAGCAAAGTTTAAAGCTCCCGCGTCACGCGAACCAATAGGAAGCCGACCCGGATGACGTCACGGCTTCTTATTGGCCGGCAGGGCACTGGAGCTTTGAAACCCCGCCATTACGTGAACCCTGCTAGCGGAGCAGCTACCGGCACACCCTGTGGAGGTTCTGTATCTCCGGAAGTAGGGGGTCCCCGGAGCTGAAATTAATGGGGTTCAGCTGAGGAGATCCCCTGCTTCAGGAAGAATATCGGTTATGTTTAATTGAGAAGTTACAGGAACCTCTTCCCTACATTGTGGGCACCTATTAATGTTGGCACAAGAAGTCCCTGCTGGTGGAAGGAAATGATGGAGAAACAGGCCCTTGGCCTCGTTCCTGTGTCCTTCTGTACCTGTGATACTCAGGATAATGGCTCCCACAATCATGATAACCGTCTGCAGAGTATCCGTGTAAATCACAGCAGCCAGCCCACCTGGAAAAGAGCACACGAGTGTCAGGGATTTTCACCAACCTCCTGGCTACAGATGGCAACTTCGGACAGTGCTAGGAGTGGCCAACGCCCGGTCCTCAAGGGCCACCTACAGGTCAAGTTTTCTGGATGTCCCAGCTTCAGCACAGGTGGCTCAATCAGTGACTCAGTCTTCGACTGAGCCACCTGTGCTGAAGCAGGGATATCCTGAAAACCTGACCTGTTGGTGGCCCTTGAGGACTGGGAGTTGGCTGCCCCAAACCCACAGAGGACATTCCAAGGTCGGGGCTGGGTGAAACTGTCCTCCTGTAGTCTGAAGCAGTGCGAACCTCCCTGGCTAACAACCATTGACCTTTCTTTGCATGCCCACAAAATATCAACGGTGCAGGAAAGCCCTCGGGGGAAGCAGAGCGCTCCCTGCAGGTAACTCCGCTGCCGTTCCAAGTCTCACCTAACAGGGGAGGAAAGAAGCCCTGTGTCTTAAAGAAGAAGGGGAGGAATTGGTCTCACCTGCGATGGTATAAAGAGCAGTCACCACCAGCATGAGCACTGTAGAAAGGTAGAGATTCCAGCCCAAGCACACCTGTACAAACAGAGCCCCCGAATACAGGTCAGTCTGCAAGGAAACACAGGTGTAAACGCTGCATTAGGAGCGCTCAGCCCTGTAACACCTCCTCGTCCATAGTTGAGGTTTCTTTCACTGTTTGAGCAGGTGGGCTGCACCTCACTTATAGGTTCCCAACTGTAGCCCTCAAGGACCCCCAACAGTTCAGGGGAAGTGATGCCCCCTGCTTGGACCACCTGTGCTAATGGGAGGATAGCCTTAAATCGTGCTCGGTGAGTGGTCTGTGTGGGCTGGGAGCCTTTGCACTGAGAAATTGTGTGCTGGTTTTCTTGTGCTGGTTTTTACAGCACGGAGACTTAAATACCCTGATGTCCAGCACGGTCAGCGCAGGACTGAGCGGCTGCAGGACACAGAGGAACGCCTTTCCAATATAATCAGAATATGGCAGCGGTGGTCAACTCCAGTCCTCAGAACGCCCCCTTATATCTCACCCTAATATCTCACTATACACTGCTCTGCCCCCCCCTTACATCTCACACTAATATCTCACTATACACTGCTCTGCCTCCCCCCTTACATCTCACCCTAATATCTCACTATACACTGCTCTGCCCCCCCTTATATCTCACCCTAATATCTCACTATACACTTCTCTGCCCCCCTTACATCTCACCCTAATATCTCACTATACACTGCTCTGCCCCCCCTTATATCTCACCCTAATATCTCACTATACACTACTCTGCCCCCCTTACATCTCACCCTAATATCTAAATATACACTGCTCTGCCCCCCTTACATCTCACCCTAATATCTCACTATACACTGCTCTGCCCCCCCTTATATCTCACCCTAATATCTCACTATACACTTCTCTGCCCCCCTTACATCTCACCCTAATATCTCACTATACACTGCTCTGCCCCCCCTTATATCTCACCCTAATATCTCACTATACACTACTCTGCCCCCCTTACATCTCACCCTAATATCTAAATATACACTGCTCTGCCCCCCTTACATCTCACCCTAATATCTCACTATACACTGCTCTGCCCCCCCCTTATATCTCACCCTAATATCTCACTATACACTTCTCTGCCCCCCTTACATCTCACCTTAATATCTCACTATACACTGCTCTGCCCCCCCCCCCCTTATATCTCATCGTAATATCTCACTATACACTTCTCTGCCCCCTTACATCTCACCCTAATATCTCACTATACACTGCTCTGCCCCCCCTTATATCTCACCCTAATATCTCACTATTCACTTCTCTGCCCCCTTACATCTCACCCTAATATCTCACTATACACTGCTCTGCCCCCCTTACATCTCACCCTAATATCTCACTATACACTGCTCTGCCCCCCCCTTACATCTCACCCTAATATCGCACTATACACTGCTCTGCCCCTCCTTACATCTCACCCTAATATCTCACTATACACTGCTCTGCCCCCCCCTTACATCTCACCCTAATATCTCACTATACACTGCTCTGCCCCCCTTACATCTCACCCTAATATCTCACTATACCCCCCTCTGCCCCCACTTATATCTCACCCTAATATCTCACTATACACTGCTCTGCCCCCCTTACATCTCACCCTAATATCTCACTATACACTGTTCTGCCCCCCCCCCCTTACATCTCACCCTAATATCTCACTATACACTGCTCTGCCCCCTTACATCTCACCCTAATATCTCACTATACACTGCTCTGCCCCCCTTACATCTCACCCTAATATCTCACTATACACTGCTCTGCCCTCCCTACACCTCACCCTAATATCTCACTATACACTGCTCTGCCTCCCCCCTTACATCTCACCCTAATATCTCACTATACACTGCTATCTCACCCAAATATTTCACTATACACTGCTCTGCCCCCCTTACATCTCACCCTAATATCTCACTACACACTGCTCTGCCCCCTTACATATCACCCTAATATCTCACTATACACTGCTCTGCCCTCCCTACATCTCACCCTAATATCTTACTATACACTGCTCTGCCCTCCGTACATCTCACCCTAATATCTCACTATACACTGCTCTGCCCTCCCTACATCTCACCCTAATATCTCACTATACACTGCTCTGCCCCCCTTACATCTCACCCTAATATCTCACTATACACTTCTCTGCCCCCTTACATGTCACCTTAATATCTCACTATACACTGCTCTGCCCCCCCCTTACATCTCACCCTAATATCTCACTATACACTGCTCTGCCCCCCCCTTACATCTCACCCTAATATCTCACTATACACTGCTCTGCCCCCCCTTACAGCTCACCCTAATATCTCACTATGCCCCCTCTGCCTCCCCTTACATCTCACCCTAATATATCACTATACACTTCTCTATGCTCCCTTACATCTCGCCCTAATATATCACTATACACTTCTCTATGCTCCCTTACATCTCGCCCTAATATCTCACTATACACTTCTCTATGCTCCCTTACATCTCGCCCTAATATATCACTATACACTTCTCTATGCTCCCTTACATCTCGCCCTAATATATCACTATACACTTCTCTATGCTCCCTTACACCTCGCCCTAATATATCACTATACACTTCTCTATGCTCCCTTACATCTCACCCTAATATCTCACTGTACACTTCTCTGCCCCCCTTACATCTCACACTAATATCTCACTATACACTGCTCTGCCCCCCTTACATCTCACCCTAATATCTCACTATACACTGCTCTGCCCCCCTTATATCTCACCCTAATATCTCACTTACATCTCACCCTAATATCTCACTATACACCTGCCCGACTCTTGCGTTCCGCTGAAGGATGTCTTCTCTCTACCCCTTTTGTCACTATTTTGTATCTAAAGCCCTCTCCCGCCTTGAACCTTTCTCACTGACTGCCCCACACCTCTGGAATGCCCTTCCCCTCAATACCCGACTAGCACCCTCTCTATCCACCTAAGACCCACCTTAAAACACACCTGCTTAACGAAGCATATGAGTAGATCCGTGCCTGACACTATACACCTCTTACATCGACCATGGCCCCTTGCAGATGCACTTACCAGAACACCCTCCTACTGTCTCTGTACGTTCTTCCTACTTACCACATAGATTGTAAGCTCTTCAGGGCAGGGTTGCCTTTTCCTATTGTTTTATGTCTGAATCGCTTATTCCCATTATGTTATAATATTATGTCACATGTATTAGTCCCGTGACGCGCCATGTGCCTGGATGGCTCTATATAAATAAAGATTTACATACTGTATATATATTTCACCAGCTTCCAAACTCCACCTTACAGTACCCTCTTGTGGTGTTGCTAGGTACTACACATCTGCAGGGGATATCACAGCTGTGAGATGCCTCTGTAGGAGTTCTAATTCCTTGGATTCTGGCGGCTGTAACAGGAACCTTAACACATATAGTAACACTTACGGAGATCTTGGTGAAGACAGAGAGCAGCAGCGACAGTGCAGACAGATACATCTGGATCCTCTCCCCTCCGAATCTTCTCATCAGATATTCCGGCATGGTGATAATCTGAGGCAGCAGAAGACAAGGTCACCTTCATTCCATGCTCACAGTGTATAACCCTCCTCAATGTACAGGTGGTCCCAGAGCTAACAATCTAATCCCCCTCCTCCCCTCCCTCCCCCCCCCTCCCCCCAAAAGCACACTGAGGTACAGAGGAGTGGAAACCGAAACACACTTTAAAGGAACAAAAACAGAAAGGCCAGCGCAACATACAAAGTGACACAACATATAGTACAATACTTCAGTGCTAATCTGCTCATGAGTAAGGGTCATTTAGTTAAACCCTTTGGCCAAAACGTTATAAGTCTGCAGCCACGTCACGGCATGACCAGTATGCAGGTCCTAACACTACCTGGTAAAATTCTCATGTACCCCTCGTTTCTGCTGGAGGGAGACAGACCATACGGGGTCTGTGATACACAGGATCATGATAAAAAACTGCTAATTGGAACATTTTAAAGCAATATCCTACTTGTGTTTTTTGGTTGTTATTTACTTTTTATATAAAAAAAAAGTATTATCTAATACTAAAGAACTTATTTCTTTTCACATTTAACTCTTAATGCCATTTCTAATGAGTTGTAATACACTGAGCACCCTTTGATGTCTATAGCAGGTTTATCCCACCTCCCCAGCAGTGCAAGATCTTTGCAACACTTTCCTGTTTGTGATCATGTGTTGCCAATATTCCCAGCAGTTTGAGTGGCAAACTGTAGCAATAATGTTACCGTAGTAATATAAGAATACACTGTAGCTGCTGAGTTACACTGACTGAAGGATTGATTGAAACTGAAAGGCGGCCATTTAGTGAACCCTGGGAAGCAGGATCTTTGCTGATCGATCACAGGAGAACTAATCGATCTGCAGCTTAAGTAATTAGTTTTCAATAAAGGTAAAAAAAAGACATTAAAACAAAAAATATATATATTTTTTTTGTTTTAAGCTACTTGGACTGCCTCTTTAAACTCCGCGCTAAATATCGTCACATATGGCAAAGCTTACAGGTGGCACATGCGCCGTTTAAATGGGCACCGCATGTCATGCCAACCACCCTTCCAAAAAAAAAAAGAACCATCCGTTATGTATAATTAGACTGAGTATCCGCGGACGCATCCATCCCACATACACGTCACTTGCTTTACATACAATAGTGTCAGTTGCCCAAACACACAGCCCCGTGCGGTATCCCCTGGTACTGAACGCCGGCTCCAGAGACAGCAGCACTTACCCCCGAGGAGATGTAAACTGGTACAAAGATCCAGGCCAGGGCCAGCAGAATGTAAGTGGCCTGGAAGACAAGAGCCAAAACATCAGCTAAAGTACCACAGGCATCGTTCAGCTACATTGTCACCACTCACTGGGGGGGGGGGGGGCCTTCCTCGGCTCGGAGTACGAATAGATAAGATACACAGGAGGAAGGGGGTATGGGGGGGGGGGGGGAGAAGGGGGAACGCCTGGGGGAGGAAGGGTGAATGGGGGGAGGAAGGAGGGAGATAGGGGGAATGAGTGGGGGAGGGGAAAAGGGGGGGGGAGGAAGGGAAGAGGAAGGGGGAACAGATGGGGAAGGGGAATGGTGGGGGGGAGGATGGGGGAGCAGGTGGGGGATGGGAACGGGGTATCGGATCTTCCTGTGAGTGACGGGCAGTGTCAGCCAATCACAAGTCTCCAAGAGTATTAGGGGCCCTTTGTCAGTGTCCAGGGGATCTCGGTGCTATGTTTGAATCAAAAAGTCGAAACGGCTGTCTGTGAGTTGGGTTGCAGGCCATGCACTTCTCTAACCCAGCCTGAGCTGAAATGCTGTGTAATGCAGCAGGCAGAAGCTTATAGGGCCCCCGTGTTAAAATGGACCAGAAGCAAAAAGTGACTCACTGTGGCCATCTGTATGTAATTACCCAGAATTCCTGTCAGCAGTAAAAACATTGCATGCTAACAGATAATGGGGAAGGGCCGGGTTGGAGAGCTGTCGGGGACGTGTGAATGTGCTCACACTGTGGGATTTCTATTTGCTGAAAAAGGTTCCAAAACTGAATGCAGTTTGATTGCTTCCAGCCGCACCAAGCCAAACACAACACAATGCTATAGTACGATCATTTACACACACATTATCTCAGCGGTGTGGATATAGCATGTGTGCAGAGGCCTCTGCTTACTCGGGCGGTTTCGGAGCCTCCCACGGTTTGTGCCGCTGTCCTCTTATTATATTGTGTAAGATGCATAGAATAAAGCCAGATTGTTATTCATTTTGATGCTGGTTATTTCTTCTAACACACTCACGACAGATCAGGAGTGGCCAACTCCAGTCCCCAAGGGCCACCACCAGGTCAGGTGTTAAGGATATCCCTGCTTCAGCACAGTCTTCGGCTGAGCCACTGATTGAGCCACCTGTGCTGAAGCAGGGATATCCTGAAAACCTGACCAGTTGCTGGCCCTTGAGGACTGGAGTTGGCCACCCCCTGCAATAGGTGGCACAGAGTCACAATGTGCCGGGTCACGGCGTCTTCACACTTACATTCCATTCGAAGCCAGCGACGGCGATGCCTCCGGCAGCTCCTGTGCCCGCCAGCCCGATAAACAGCCCTGAACCCTCACTGCTGGCAAAGAGAGAGGCGCCAATCTGGGGAAGGGCACAGAGTTGGGCGCCGGTTAGACGTCACGGGGCGGTATGCCATTAACATTCAGGGCTGTATTTACCAATAAGGTATAAGGCACCTTATATCGTAGTAAGCAGTAACTTACCACTGCTTAGTGAACCGGGGCCTCCGTGTTAATAACTATCCTTCCGAACTCATGTGACTCCATGTGCCTGGTCCAAACTAAGGACACATACACCCCCTGCCCCCCTCCCCAATAACCCCTTGAATGCTGGAGGAGTTTGCAACGCCCAGAAAAACACAACACTTTGCCCCATAGACTGAACCTGAGAAATCCCCACACATATTGGATGAAAGCACTCAGGGATTCGACACCTTGTCTCGTATTCTTATTTCCCGTTTGACGCCCGCTACATTTAATATTTGTTTTGCACATTTAAGTCAGAAAGTCCCTGTGCAAAACAAATACTATACATATTACCTGCGCTGCTCCCTTTGTGGAGTATGCAGCTGGTAAAAGGATCGGCCTTACATTTCTGGAAAACAATTCCTGCGCTCCTACCAATTTGGGCTAAAATATACAAGTGTCAGGTTTACGTTCAGAACCTAAGTCTGTGTGGGACGAAGGAGTCATTTGATTGCATCTTTTGATCAAAACATGATCCAAGCCGCCAACCTCGTCATGGTAATCTCCGGTTAGCAGGAACCTGCACTGAATATATGTCATTTCTGATTGCCCTATGGGCTAAACTCTGTGAAGCATGTGGAAGTGCCCTGAAAGGGTTAAATACATGAAGCATATGCTTATTTGTGCAGCTAAATGTAAACATGTCACTAGTATATTTTAGCCTGCTCGGGAGGAGCGCAGGAATTGTTTTTGGTTTTCCAGAACGTCCCAGTGCACATAGCCAGGCCTTGGGCTTATGGCTAGTGAGGGATCATGGTTAGGCGGTAGTGTTTCTGAAGTTGCAGGATTCCTGGATAGTTTATTAGACAATTCCCAAAATCTACTTAGGGTGACCTAGAAATGATACAGTGCAGATGCACCTGTAATGTGGACAGTCAGCCGCCAGGGGGAGCAAATTCCAACTTTTATTGTGTGGCTGGATTGTCAGCCAGATTCTCTGGGTCAAATTCAAAAGCTCAAAACGAATCCATCCCACTGAATCCATACAGATGTCATTCCCAGGGCCTGACTGCTCCCGCCTTCCCTCAGCACAGATACATCATGTGTGAGCCTGTTCACCTAATGCACTGTTTTTCAACCTGGGTTTCTAGGAACCCTTGGGTTCCCCCGCATTTCCCTGTAATGTTCAGGTCATTTGAAAATTGTATCAAATACAGAATAATTTACCATTCATCTGATCATAGACACGCTAATAAAAATGGTTGGGTTTTCCTTAGAATTTCCCTTATGTTTCCTTAACCCAGCGGTGCGCAAACCGGGGGGCGCGACCCCCAGGGGGAGGGGGCGCGAGACTGCCTGCGGGGGGCGCGGGGTTTATAGAGGCCCCGCGCGCTCCCCTAAGGCACTTAAATTAAGTGCCGGGGGAGCTGCAGGGCCTCTGTAAACCTTTACTTACCTTGGCTCCGACGACTTCCTTCCAGCGTCGCCGTGGCAACGCGGCGTCATCGTGTGACGTCACATTGCTATGGCAACGTGACGTCATGACGCCGGAGCGGAGGTAAGTGGGGGTGAGGGGGGCGCAGGAGTGAGGGGACCGTCGGCAGGGGGGCGCAGGGAAAAAAGTTTGCGCCCCCCTGCCTTAACCCAAAAAAGGTTGGAAACCACTGACTTAATGTACCCATGTATTTGTACCCATGTATTTGTAACCATGTATTTGTTATCATATATGCCCAGGACATACGTGAAAACGAGAGGTAACTCTCACTGTATCACTTCCTGGTAACACATGTTATAAATAAATAAAATTCTGAGGAAAAGATAATGGGAGGTGGGGGGGGGGGGGGGGGTCTTCAGTAAAATAGAAGCTCCCACTGAGCTAAATAAGTGTGCTAGTGCCCCGATCAGCACTATCGCAGATTAATGAATAAACCTTAACGCATCTATAAGCTCCTGAGGTCAGGTATACCCATCGTGTGTGTGTGTGTGTGTGTGTGTGTGTGTGTGTGTGTGTGTGTGTGTGTGTGTGTGTGTGTGTGTGTGTGTGTGTGTGTGTGTGTGTGTGTGTGTGTGTGTGTGTGTGTGTGTGTGTGTGGTTACGGCAGTAATACATGTGACATAATAATAGGAGACATAATAGGAATAAGTGTTTCAGGCATAAACATTAGGAAAAGGAGTCCCTGCCCAAACAGCTTACAATCTAAGTATATACACAGTATATACAAAAAAAATGTATGGAGTAAAGCCAATCCCCAATTGACTTGTCTTATTTGTTCAGTATTGGTGCATCATTCAGTGCATTAAATGCTTGTAATCAATAATAACTTTTCCAGGATGGTATTTGAATTTTGTGTCAATACTGAAGACACACCAGACACAAAGTAAATGTGGAGATGTGAGATACACACACACTGAGGACTTGTGTTGTACAACGCAATAATATGTAGTGATCACACACACACTACAATAATATGTAGTGATCACACACACTACAATAATATGTAGTGATCACACACACTACAATAATATGTAGTGATCACACACACACTGAGGACTTGTGTTGTACAAAGCAATAATATGTAGTGATCACACACACTACAATAATATGTAGTGATCACACACACACTGAGGACTTGTGTTGTACAAAGCAATAATATGTAGTGATCACACACACTACAATAATATGTAGTGATCACACACTACAATAATATGTAGTGATCACACACTACAATAATATGTAGTGATCACACACTACAATAATATGTAGTGATCACACACTACAATAATATGTAGTGATCACACACACTACAATAATATGTAGTGATTCCTCAGAACACACACACACATTTATTAGGGAAATACGGAGCTGGAACCTGCAGCACAAAAATCTTAACTTATATGTAAACTACAATAAATAATACAACTTTAAGCAAGGACATTCGGCAGATAAAAAACGCCTTTACCAAGAGTCATAATTGCAGCATTATTACTAATAATGTCATAAGAACCATATAGTGTTTCCTTTCGCTCTCTAGAAATGGGTTTCAAACAATAGCTATATATTGGGTATGTGGATCTCAGGAGCCATTCTTCCCGCGCGAGGCGCTTACACTTACCGGCCACCACGCCATGTTCCTACCCGCCAGGAAATACCCGCTCAGCGTGTTTCTGTTCACACGGCAGGACGACTGCAAAGGGAAAGACACAGGAATCAGGGGCTTACAGTGCGATTCCCCGGAGAGGTTTCCTTATACAAAAGGCTCAAATAAAGCTCCGCTCAAAAAGAAATGTAATTTTCAGTGTAACCTGTTAGTAACTTTCCTATGTATGAAGAACGAATACAGATACAAATATATAGTAGTAATAATAATAAATAAATAAATATTGGATATAACATTGGGCTTCCTTGTCTTTTGTTGTACATATTAGGTCACAAACCCAGTAAGGTTCCTATTAATGGTGTTTCACAGTATATGTTTTCCATAGTAGGAAGGCAGCGGGACCTCGTAGAGCTGAAGAAAAAAGTTATTTATTGAATTTGACATATTCCTCCAACGCGTTTCGATTCCAGCCGGGACTGAAACGCGTAGGAGGAATATGTCAAATTCAATAAAGAAACTTTTGTCTTCTACTCGACGAGTGCCCCGCTGCCTTCCTAGTATGGGATCTATTCACACAACGGAATCTAGCAGAGGATCAGATCCCCGGCAGCAATTGGTGCATCATTACTTCTTGTCCCGGTGGTACAGGGCGTACTAAAGGAGTGCAAGCTATATCCTGCCTTCTTTTCTTTTTACATTATATGTACTAATTGGTCAGATTGCAGTGAGCCAAGTGGTCAATTTCACTGCCAATTTCCTCGTTTCTCTGTCACAGAACCGCCACAGCCCCTATCTCATATCCAATGGGCAATATTCATCACGTTATGTAGCAAAATTGCAGTTTTACAGACAAGCGCGTAAAAAAAGACAAACATTTAAGACTGGTGCAAATCTGGTACGTTAAACGCATCCAAAGAGAATGAATGTATTGATTTTGTACCTATTTTAGACCTGTATGAGACAATCTTGAGCAATCCTTGCGATTAGAGGCAATCCATGCAATATCCTACGTGTTTATTTATTTTTTAATAAATAAATCAGTTCTGTAGTATGAGATAGTATTTACTGCATTTTTAAAAATTATTATAATATGCAACTACATTTTTAATATGTTTTAATATGTTTTAATTATTATTATATGCAACTACATTTTTAATATGTTTTGATATGTTTTAATTATTATTATATGCAACTACATTTTTTATATGTTTTATATAATGAGCGTCATTTGCTTTCTATAGCAGGCTTTAGCCCACCACACCAACAGCGCAACACTTTCCTGTTTGTGATCATTTGTTGCCAATATTCCCAGCAGTTTGAGCTGCAAACTGTAACAATAGATAATGTTACCTTAGTAATATAAAAAGAATACATTGTAGCTGTTGAGTTACACAGACAGAGGGATTGATTGAAACTGAAAGGCAGCCATTTAGTGAACCCTGGGAAGCAGGAACTTGCTGATCGATTACGGGAGAACGAGTCGGTCAGCAGCGTAGGTAATTAGTTTTCAATAAAGGTAATCAAAGGCTGCATATATTAAAACTATTTCAAGTGCCTCTTTAAGGCCAGTTTCCGTTTCTAACGGCCACTTAGCAGCACATACTGGATTTATTTTAAGGTGAATCCCATCTTTGCCCTTTTTAAGTGGTTGTCTCATAATTGAAGGTATGTTACTTAGGAAACTTAGGCCTGAAAGCCCCACTGTGCTAAGCACAAAATAACACACATCTCACTGCATCAGGCGGTTACAACAACTTCATTCAGGAAAAGTATCCAGAACATGGTCATTTCGGAATAAACTGCTTTTGACAATATTTCCCCCCGAAACAGAAAACTGGAATGCCGCATTTTCACCAAGTATATCCTCCGAATAAAACGAAATATTAAAAGTTAAATAGATACAGATCTTAGACTTTAAATGCCTCATCCCAAATTACAAATCTATTCGGACTTGGACCAGTTTGGAGAATCTGGACGCAAACGGCAAACGCGAAAAAAGTCTTAAGCGCGAGACATTTTCCGGCCACGAGTATTATAAGCAAAGCCCCCGTTCTCTCACCCAGATCCCCACGGCCACGTTGAGAATAAAGTACGCCACGATCACGATGATGTCCGGGATGTTGAAGTGCTGGGCTGGCATGTGGTTGGTGGACGTGGCGTTCCAGTCCATGGCTCGCGCTCCGCTCCTTTCCCCCATACTGACGGGAGAATCTCCCGGACACGGAGGGTCAGTCGCAGGATTGCTGACTACGACAAACTCGTTAGCTGGGTTGGACTAATTGATCATTAATCCAGCTGCACAAGTCACTGCTGCTCAGCGAGGCGTTCGGGCGGATATCGGTGACACAAAGTACAACCTGGTGGTTTTTCCCCCCCCTTACTAAATGCACAGAGGCGTCCAAACAAGTAACAGAAGTTTTGTGGAGCAATAATGACACCAGGAAGTGCCAGGTCCAGAACCAGAGATCGATTTGGGGATCCCCCAATATTTCCCACTTATTATTTAAAGCCCCGGTTCCACAACGCAACATATTGGGGGCTGCACTAAAGATGGAGGACCCCCCTGCCATATAACTACCATTTTTTTTTTTACGGTTGTCACTTAAGACTGGGGTGTTCAACTCCAGTCCTCAAGACCACCCCAGCAGGTCAGGTTTTCAGGATATCCCAGCTTCAGCACAGGTGGCTGTCTTTGACTGAGCCTCTGATTGAGCCACCCGTGCTGAAGCAGGGATATCCTGAAAACCTGACCTGGGGGCTTGAGGATTGGAGTTGAGCCCCTCTGATTTAAGAAATGTTGTCCCAAAACTGCAACAAGAACAATAAATCTGTCACACAATATACAGCCCACTGATTTTGGTAAAGGATACAGACATACTTAACTGATGAAATTGAGTGGCAAGCAGTTTTTAATTTGGCAGGGGGGTACCTAAATCCCTGGATTACGGATACCCCTGTATCTCATCTCCACGGGGGACCAACATTGGAGTTTGACATACATTATCCAAATAATATGCAGGTTTTTGGGGGCTCACATTTGAGATGGCCCCCGACTGTTTTCCACTCTCTCCCTCCATTGTACCTGCCCACAATTTGCATGGCTCGAGAGCAGTGAAGCATTTTTCAGATAGAGATGCGTAAAATGATTAATCAGTAACCCTAACAGGAATAGCAGGGGGAATTCAGGAACAAGAACACTTTAACAGGTCACCAATGCTTGCACTGCAGGTTTCCGGAGCAGGCTGTATCAAACTAGGAAGCAGTGAGCCACTGATTGAGCCACCTGTGCTGAAGCAGGGATATCCTGAAAGGCTGACCTGTTGGTGGCCCTTGAGGACTGGAGTTGGCCACCCCTGGGTTCAGGCTTTGTTCCTGGTGTACAAGATAAGCAGTGTATGGAAGGACGGCTATAAGAAACCTCACATAAAGAGGCCATACATAGACAGATTTAGCAGATTTTATCCAACTGTAGTGCTATTGAAAACAATGCTTAGAGGAAGCAGGGGGATTTCCGGAGCTGAACCATGTCAATTTCCTGCCATGCTTTCTCAGATACTTACTGGAGAAGGTGGCGCTGCCGGTAGCATCCCTTCCCGGGGAAACAAAATGGAGGTTTGAATGTTCTGTTCTGTCCTGTCCCGCGGACCAATAGGAAGCCACGATGAATTACTGGTCCACGTAATGCAGTGGATTTCATCTTCCAGGAAGTCGACACCAATTCTAGGAAGTACCTCGGGAAGCAGCAGGTCCCACCAGCTGACAATGCGGTTCAGCTCCGGAGACCCCCTACTTCCTATACAACTGCCTCTTTAAGGAGACACCGTGTTATTTTGGGAGTTACCTCACATTAACAGGGGGTAATAACGCATGTGTGCGTCAACAGGTCAGGTTTTCAGGATGTTCCTGCTTCAGCACAGGTAGCTCAAACAGTGGCTCAGTCGTTGACAGAAAACCTGAAAACCTGACCTGTTGATGGCCCATGAGGACTGAAGAGAAAGTGAGTGTGAGTGTGCGTGTGTTTCCCTATCTTATCCTGTCCAGGTGCCCAATTGTGACAGCATTATTTTTCTGCTTCGGATAATAACCAGTGGGACACATTAAACACGGCAAACAATGTCAACTTCTAAGAACTGCTTAATGACTCCGCCTTTGGAATACTTGCTTCAGTTACTCACACCGATCGCAAAAAGCAGCGTGCATGGCAGCATATATTGTTTTATTTAACTTTTCACCGTTTAATGCCCAGGTGTTGGATTGGCCAGGCTAATAAACCCAGCGGAAACAACCAACAACAAAAAACAACACATGAAGGCTTTTTTTTAATATATTGCAATTTAAACAGCTGTCGCTACATAGGATATGGTTCAGGGATTCTCCGTATTCTGCTGACTATACCAGGGGGGAAACAGAAAGGTGTCTTGTGTTGTTGTATCCTGGCTGATTCCTAATGAAGCACAGCGATATTAAGCTAACACTCCGAACAGGGACACAGGTGCATGGGATTGATAAATGCTTCAAATTGGCTTAATGATGCATCATTAGTGACATCAGAAATCAGCTAGCGCCATACCACCACCCCCCTCCCCCCTTTGTACCACAGAACTGCCCACTCAGCAAAAGGAAAACAGCTGTGCCAGTGGCTGAGTCCCTTTCTGCAGGGAGAGAATGCAGGTACTTTCGGCAAAATACTACTTTTAATTCTATTTCAGGGACTTTGGGGAAGTGTAGTGATGTCGGTGTATTATCTGTGGTTATTTTATATCGCCAGTTTGTACTTAAGCACAGGATTCTTCATCTTAAAAAAGACTCATTTACCATGTAAATCAGTGTTTTTCAACAGGGGTTCCCCGGGCGTCCCTAAAGCGTTTCCTGCAATCTTCAGTTCATTTGAAAATTGTATCAACTACTGAAGAATTTACAATGCATCTGATCTCAGACGCGCTATTAGAGAGGGTTGGGGTTCCTTACAATGCATCTGATCTCAGACGCGCTATTAGAGAGGGTCGGGGTTCCTTACAATGCATCTGATCTCAGACGCGCTATTAGAGAGGGTTGGGTTTCCTTACAATGCATCTGATCTCTGACGCGCTATTAGAGAGGGTTGGGGTTCCTTACAATGCATCTGATCTCAGACGCGCTATTAGAGAGGGTCGGGGTTCCTTACAATGCATCTGATCTCAGAAACGCTATTAGAGAGGGTTGGGGTTCCGCAGAATTTCACAATAGAATAATAGGTTTCCATACAAAAAAAAAAGGGGGGGGGTGTGTTTAAAAAAAACAAAAAAAACCCCACTGATAAGCAGTCCCAATACACTAGTAACAAAAAATACTAGGTTTCCAAATTTCACCTTAATGGTGACTCACTGAACTAATGAGTGATAATGTTTGACAGATACCTTAAAAATATAAAAACCTGAGAGAGGGTAGAGGTTAATAATGGCAGGTAAGAGAGAATTAGTGCTTTCCCATTTATAAAAAAAAACACATTTTGTTTTTCAGAGGACGCAAAGAATTGTAAAGACGCGACCAGGGTGAGAGCGAAAAATAAAGGGTGGTGTGGAAACAAAGGCGCTGCATTTTATTAGCCAGACGCCAGGAATACCTTGCCGCTGCGCGCTGAAATTACCGCGCCCGTGTTCTGATGTCACACAATCAGACAGCCATTCTCTCTTCACCACATTTTTTTTTACTTTTGATAATTTATTCAACACAGGAATTAAAAACACAAAATCACACAAATATTTTATTACATTTCCCTCCCCCCCTCTTTTGCAGAAAATAAATAGTGCATATTTTCCGTTTGCTTTTCTGCAAAAGAAAAAAAAAAAGCCTCACTACAGAGAGCGCCCCCTCCCGCTGCGCACACAAGCTGCGCTGTGTCTTGGTTTCCACACCTCCAGCGGCAGCTCGTCCCTTCAGTGCAACGCGGCGGACGCCATCTTTGGGAGAGGAATGAGACGAACATTTTCAGCGCTAAACCCCTGTAGCTGCTCGAGGAGCCGGCAGTATATTGATCCACACATACTACATCGCTCTGCAATGTTTTACAGGCCCCTGCAGCGTGTGAGGGCAAAAAAAAAAAGCAGCAGTACTAGGAGGAAAAAAAAAATACAAAATAAAAGCACAATCAGATTACACGCCAGCCACGCCAGCCACGCCCGAGGTCTGGTGGGCAGCAGAAATCGCCGATGTTTACACATCTTTCTCCCCCCTCCCTGCAGTTCTGCTTCCTCAGTCAGTGTGTCACAAAAAGGAGCAATTAAAGCCATTTTTTTTTGCATAGGTTTGAAGCAGGGGGTCTCTGGAGCTGAACCTCCAAAGCAGGTGCCGGAATCTCTTGGGCCGTCACTTGGGCCAATAGGAAGCTGACCCTGGTGATGTCACGGCTTCCTATTGGCACTCAAGACGCAGCGGCTTTGAATAGCGGCCATTACTTGAACCCCAGCTAGCAAGCCGGAGCTGCTACCAGCACCCCCTACAGAGCCATCTCCGGAAGCAGGGGATCCCCAGAGTTGAAATGAATGGGGTTCAGCTCAGGAAACCCTGTTTCAAACCTATGTAAAAAGAAACCAAAGGGGGGAACCCCCCCCCCCCCAAAAAAACGGTCCAGCTTGGATTGCCGCTCTAAAAACGTATAACGCTGCTGTGTCCAAACGCTCCAGCTCACGTACTTCATGTTTTACGGCTATTTTTTCAGGTTAAATGTTGCACCTGGGCTTGGGAAACAGGTAATCGGGCACACGACTCTTGGAATAAGTCCCGACCGCCGCGCCCTCCTTGGTTTAGGTTACTCGCCCAAGCTCACGTCATGACATAGATGCAACAGGCGGCACAAAAAAAAGAAACGTACTTGACCGTGTGTTGGACAAGGGTGGGCAACCGCAGTCTTTAAGGGCCACCAACAGGTCAGGTTTTAAGGATATACCTGCTTCTGCACAGGTGGGTCAATCAGTCCCTGCTTCAGCACATGTGGGCTCAGAGGCGCCATCTTCGACCGAGCCTCTGATTGAGCCACCTGTGCTGAAGCAGGGATAGCCTTAAAACCGGACCTGTTTGTGGCCCTTGAGGACTGGAGTTGCTCACCCCTGCGTTAAACACTTCAATACACGCAGGCTAATGCAAGTTGAGATCATTGAAATAAAAAGGACACAAAAAAGGTGAATTAACCCCTAAAAAAAGCAACAATTTGCACATCCTTCAGCCGAGAGTACTATTTTTTTAAGCTAGTACTGCTGTTTAATTACCCTACACCTAGTGCACGTAACAAAGACATTACGAACAGCTTTGTGTGCGACACATTTTGTTCACAAAAATTAGCGCGCCCCCCTCCCTCCCTCCCCCCCAAAAAAACTAGCAAAAAATAAAAAAAAAGATTGATCGGTGATTCTAAAGGTCGACAGGTTAACCTGAAAAAAAATGGCCGCCTTGAAATATTAAGGTAAGCGTTTATACGGCACAGGTGCACTGTACAATTCCAGTTTTGGCCCTTGGTATATTCCTAAAAAATATATATGTAGACGAACGGATCAATCATCCACTCCTATATTTCTGAAAAGATACGACATGGACTCGCCGTTGTGGATCCGGCGAACGGCTTCCGACAGGATCATGCTGATGTCAACCGTCTTGATTTTGGGGCACTGCAACTTCTGGACTTCGTGAGGGATCGTGTTGGTGACAATCACCTGTGGGGACAGAGAGTCGGGGGAGGGGGGGGCACAGCGTTGAGGGACTTCGCCATTGTGGTGAGCATTGCCAGAAAAGCGACAGTACGAAAAACTAGACCGCCCGCCCCCCAACGGCCGATTTCCATTACGACAATGGAGAAGCCAGACGCACAGTAAGGATTTCCAACAACTCTCGCCCCTACTGCCCACCCCCAATGACGGGCTAAACCCGCCAGCACTGTCACGGTTTTCAGGCGTGCCCATTTTACTTGTTGAGAAAACCGCTGTGGTTTTTCTGGCACTGCAAAGTGATATTGCCGACGTGTTCATTTTTGCAGTCGTATTTACGGTGATAAATAACCAAAACTGCACACGTGATCCACGTGTTAGACCTCAAATTGTGAACGCTGGGGACCAGTGGGCATAAGCAGTATTGATGACCAAGCATATTTTTTCAGAATTGCAAATGACCCTTAAGAGAGCAAAAATATAGCGCTATAGAGTATAGACCAAGAGGGTGCTCAAGTCCTGTCCTCAAGCACCCCCCCCCCCCCCCTCCAACAGGTCAGTTTTTCAGGATATCCCTGCTTCAGCAGAGGTGGCTCAATCAGTCCCAGCTTCAGCACAGGTGGCTCAATCAGAGGCTCAGTCTTCGACTGAGCCTCTGATTAAGCCACCTGTGCTGAAGCTGGGATATCCTGAAAACCTGACCTGTTTGGGGGGTTGGGGGCTTGAAGACTGCAGTTAAGCATCCTTGCCATAGACCCTTTACTTCCGCATTGGCTACAACTAATAACTATACCCTTCTGCACCCAGATGCCCCGACACATTATTCACGTGTTTGCAGACTGGCGCACTATGGTCTTACCTCGTCGATGACCGACTCCTCTATTAACCTGGGAGCGTCTGAGGAAAGCAGACCGTGCGTGGCCATCACAAAGATCTTGTAGGCGCCTCTTTCTTTGAGCGTATCGGCTGCCGCCACAAAACTGTCTACGTCATCAATGATGTCATCCTGCCAGGGTCAAGGGAAAGCGAGTGAAATGATGGCTGTGTCCATGCTGCGCTGGTTCATACATAAACAACTCCTCACTCATCCCACAGGAATAAGATGCGCGAGGCAGCAATGAGATGCGGACTCCTCTGGCAGCCCGGCCCTGCCTCAAAAGGATTTATACAGGTGTCATTTTACGTGCTGCAGCAGTATAGGGCGGGCTCTCGTGGTTGCAATTTCTTCTACCAGAATCCCTTGCTGGTCGCATCCGCAATGTTGATTGGCTCTCACCTCCCAAGGGAAGGCAGTGACATGATCACACTGGACATAAAGCTTCACCCATCTGCCATGCTGTTTCTATCCCTGGCAGCAGGGATTCTCACTTAGAAAAGGCCCATGTTAGTTTAAGAGGAGACTGCATGGATTATGTCAAAAACCTAGTGTAGTTAGAGAAAAATCTTTTACCTTGATAAAGTGCCCAGGCACGAAACGCGTAGGTGTGTTTCATCTATCTTCACCATCCTGCTTGAGCTTGCAATAAATTGATCTCCATACTAGATTTGCCCTGGATGTTTATTCAATCACCTTCTGCCTGATTTTTGGCTGTCTCAGGCTGTGCTCTGTATCTCTCTACAGTGGTGTGTGTGTGTGTGTGTGTGTGTCTGTGTGTGTGTCTGTGTGTGTGTCTGTGTGTGTGTCTGTGTGTGTGTGTGTGTGTGTGTGTGTGTGTGTCTGTGTGTGTGTGTGTCTGTGTGTGTGTGTGTCTGTGTGTGTGTGTGTGTCTGTGTGTGTGTGTCTGTGTGTGTGTGTCTGTGTGTGTGTCTGTGTGTCTGTCTGTGTGTGTGTACACATGTGCAAAGTAAGGAAAACACACTAGCACTGCTGAGAATTTCCACTAAGCATAAACTTACAGGCAGTTAAAATCTCTTCCCCTTCTACAAACAGAGGCCGGCGCATGTACGTACCACAATGATGGCTATCCTTCCTCCGACATCCCCGACCACTGTGATGGGCGGCTTCTCTTTAGGGAACATCACTGATTGAAAAAAACAAACAAGGACTGAAACACTTGAACATTTCTGTTGTGCGCGGGTGGGAGCAGAGAGCGCGGTACGACAATCTCCAGAAGATTTGTGCAGATCAGAAATAGCAAAATGTCCTGAAGGAATTCAGCGACTGCGACCTCTGGCTGCTCGGACTAATGTAACACTCCGCCAAATAGATGGTTCAAAGAGCAAAAGTTACAGAAACTTCCCAATTCGCGTATCCTTCTGACTTTCATATTGTTACAGTGATGCACTAATTATTATCACCGCCTGTGATGAGCAGTCGACATTTGCACTAAAAAGCCAGACGTTAACATCCCTTACATTTACACACTCTACTTAAAGTCCTCAAGCCCCTCAACAGGTCAGGTTTTCAGGATATCCCAGCTTCAGCACGGGTAGCTGAGTCAAAGGCAGAGCCTCCTGTGCTGAAGCAGGGACTGTTGAGCAACCTGTGCTGAAGCATGGATATCCTGAAAACCTGACCTGTTGGGGGGTGGAGGGGGGGGGTGGCTTAAGGACTGGAGTTGAGCCCCCTTGTGGTACGGCATTCCTTCCGGATCAAAAACCGTGTGACACGGTCACAGTGTAGTACACTCGGCAGATGGAGCAGCACACCTGAATCAGTGCAATGTCTTATGATTAAATACGGATCAACGTTTCTGCCCTGACGGGACTTCTCTCAAGGTTATCCAGGAGTGTATATACAGTGAGCAACGAAACCGAGCGTCTCAGTGACATCACAAATTAGCATAATGACGCGGGCAACGTGAAAATGTAAAGAAACACAAATACATTGGCAACGTGTACGTACACACACACACACACACACACACACACACACACACACACACACACACACACACACACACACACACACACACACCTGTTTTATGATTTTCAGTGGTCTGGGATTTTCACTTCATTACTGGCTAAATCAAAGCTGTTTCCACTGCCCGGCGTATAATGCACAAATAGTCTCCACTGGGCTCAAATGCCACTTCCTGAGTGCGCTGGGGAGGAAGTTATTTGAAGTTCTGTTCTTAGTCTGGTTGTGTCTCAACACGGCCACATGATTCAGTCAGCAAAGCGTCAGAGAGCCGTCACTTGCAGAAATGATCTGAGCCTGCCGGAAATGTAGCAATGTTTCCACCACTGCTCTCAGAGGGGCCCTTCAGGCAGGGTCCAGCTGCTTGTGTGACAAACCAACGGCAGGTTGCCGACATTACAGGGGGGGAAATGGGAGGGAGGAGCAGTGCACACAAACTGGACAGCAGATGGCCAGGCCTGCGGCCAGTGCATGGTAGCAGATCTGCACGTCCACAAGGCCAGGTCACGGAGAGTGGGTGACTTACACTCGACCTCCCACAGCTATGCATTTCATGTTGTATATACACTCATTGTAACAGCGGGCTCACATGGGTGTAGCCTGCCGTTAAGTCACTTGACAGATATTAGTGAGTGAAAGGCTTGTGTCAGGCCATATGATGGATGTTATGGGAGGTAGCAGCTGTAATGTGTGTTAATGGCCCCTCTGGCAGTGGGGAAGCCTCTTGAGTATTATGATGAAATGCCCACAGGGGAGGGTGAAATCACTGCTCGCCATTCTCTACATATACAGGCTCCCGGGAACCTGCAAGGACAATCTTACTACTGATGCAGCATTTGGGGGACTTGTGCTTTGCAGTAAGTCTACGCCCCAGCTACAACTAAACCCTTGACATGAGCGGGGGATCTAAAAACCCGCGCAGAATAATCCCAAATCACTTCCTGGCATGATCGTTTCAGTTCATTAATTCCAGGGTACAGTGTCCCCTCATCAAGCTTGCTCTGAACGCACCCTCAAACCTATCTCCTCCCACCTGCAGACTGCCAGTAAGGGACCCGAAGATTGCAGGGTGTTAAGGATACTCGATACCATCACATCTTGTTATCACACAGCTCTCCTACATGCATTATGTTTGGCAGCAAAGAATTAGCATACAAAAAGGGATCGGAAGTCATTGAGGAACCATGCAGCGGCAGTGGGTGGGTTTGCCCATGTAATGGTCCCATTATCTTTGGCCTTTATTTCCGGTGTAGACACTTACTGGGTATCTCCAACGACGGGTGTATTGCGGCGGCAATATTTTTGACAGCTGGAGGCGAATGCCGCCCGTCCACTAAATCAGATTCAGCGTCCTGCGCTTCCCCGTGGATCACGGCGATTCCCAACCGCAACCGTTCGGCAAAAGACTGCGCCCTGGAGGTGGGAGACACGCCAAGTGTAATAAACAGAAACGTATTAAAGGCCGGCTTCGTCAGCCCTCGCAGGAGCCGGCCGTCCCCAATGTGCCGCCGGGCGCACGGAATTCAAAGGAACAGCCGCACCTTTTGGCAGCCAAGCGGTTAATCCTTATTTGTGCCTTTTACAAGAAAAAAAAATCCCCCAAGTGTTATTTAAGCGAGGGTCTGCACAGTGTTACATTTACAGTGTAAAGAGGCGAATAAACCAATGGCAGAGGGACCATTACCCATCAGATCAAGAAGTAATCAGAAAGGAAATCCAAAATGTAAAGCGGAGGATCACGTACAAGCAAATCAGTCCCTCCCCGCTCCTCCGTGGACCTGCACGTGATATCACCCCCCCCTCCTCCGTACACCTACACGTGACATCCCTCCCCGCTCCTCCGTACACCTACACGTGACATCCCTCCCCGCTCCTCCGTACACCTACACGTGACATCCCACCCCGCTCCTCCGTGCACCTACACGTGACATCCCTCCCCGCTCCTCCGTACACCTACACGTGACATCCCTCCCCGCTCCTCCGTACACCTACACGTGACATCCCTCCCCGCTCCTACGTACACCTACACGTGACATCACTCCCCGCTCCTCCGTACACCTGCACGTGACATCCCTCCCCGCTCCTCCGTACACCTACACGTGACATCCCACCCCGCTCCTCCGTACACCTACACGTGACATCCCTCCCCGCTCCTCCGTACACCTACACGTGACATCCCTCCCCGCTCCTCCGTACACCTGCACGTGACATCCCTCCCCGCTCCTCCGTACACCTGCACGTGACATCACTCCCCGCTCCTCCGTACACCTACACGTGACATCCCTCCCCGCTCCTCCATGCACCTACACGTGACATCCCTCCCCGCTCCTCCGTACACCTGCACGTGACATCCCACCCGCTCCTCCGTACACCTACACGTGACATCCCTCCCCGCTCCTCCGTACACCTGCACGTGACATCCCACCCGCTCCTCCATACACCTACACGTGACATCCCTCCCCGCTCCTCCGTACACCTACACGTGACATCCCTCCCCGCTCCTCCGTACACCTACACGTGACATCCCACCCCGCTCCTCCGTACACCTACACGTGACATCAAAGAGGTTTATATTAACAGTCTGTAACAGGCGTGGCCAACGCCTGTCCCCAAGGGCTATCAACAGGTCAGGTTTTTAGTCTAAGACTGAGTCACCGGTGCTGAAGCAGGCTCTACGACTGAGCCATTACAATTTAGATCAGGGGTGGGCAACAGGCCAGGTTTTCACGATATCCCTGTTTCAGCACAGGTGGTGCAGTCTTCCATTGAGCCACCTTTTCTGAAGCAGGGATATCCTGATAACCTAACCTGTTTGTGGCCCTTGAGGACTGGAGTTGGCCTCCATTGTTAGAGACTGTTATATAGACATCTTTGCTGTCACGTGTAAGGTGTGCGGAGACGCTTAGAGTTAATACTTTGCTTGCTGATGCAAAGGCGTTTTACTCACTTAAACACCATGTAATTAAACTTTAACACAAACTACAAACAGTTTGCATAAGGCCGCTATAAAAAAGAGCATTTGTACCTGCAGATGAAAATGTAATTAGCCTATGTTGAAATACGCTTACGCATTCAGGGCCAACTTTCTTAGTCTGACAAAGGGTATTTATCTGTGCAGAGTTTATAAGAAGTGAGAAATAAATGCGGGCTTTCCCAGACTGGACTGCAGGAGCGCACAGAATTACACGCGGCGTGATCTCGTCAGAGGAGCGTGTCATTAACACGTAGCTGCAGTAACTACGCGAATGCTTCAGCAGACACCGAACGCAGGGGTTCTCACCTCCAGTCCTCATACACCTCCCCCCCTCCCCAGTCAGGTTTTCAGGATATCCCTGCTTCAGCACAGCTGGCTCAGTTGAAGACAGCCACCTGCGCTGAAGCAGGGACCAATAAAGCCGCTTGTGCTGAAGCAGGCATATCCTGAAAACCTGACCTGTTGGGGGATTCTTGAGGACTGGAGTTGAGTACCCCTGCCCTAACTAGATGTCAGTCACATACGGGTCTAACAAACACACACAAAGGCACTGCCAATCATTCTACATTTACAGTGCCCGGAACACACGTGTGCGAGGAGGGGAGGGCCCTGCCAATCATTCTACATTTACCGTGCCCGGAACACACGTGTGCGAGGGGGGGAGGGCCCTGCCAATCATTCTACATTTACAGTGCCCGGAACACACGTGTGCGAGGAGGGGAGGGCCCTGCCAATCATTCTACATTTACAGTGCCCGGAACACACGTGTGCGAGGAGGGGAGGGCCCTGCCAATCATTCTACATTTACAGTGCCCGGAACACACGTGTGCGAGGGGGGGAGGGCCCTGCCAATCATTCTACATTTACAGTGCCCGGAACACACGTGTGCGAGGAGGGGAGGGCCCTGCCAATCATTCTACATTTACAGTGCCCGGAACACAAGTGTGCGAGGAGGGGAGGGCCCTGCCAATCATTCTACATATACAGTGCCCGGAACACACGTGTGCGAGGGGGGGAGGGCCCTGCCAATCATTCTACATTTACAGTGCCCAGAACACACGTGTGCGAGGGGGGGAGGGCCCTGCCAATCATTCTACATTTACCGTGCCCGGAACACACGTGTGCGAGGAGGGGAGGGCCCTGCCAATCATTCTACATTTACCGTGCCCGGAACACACGTGTGCGAGGGGGGGAGGGCCCTGCCAATCATTCTACATTTACAGTGCCCGGAACACACGTGTGCGAGGGGGGGAGGGCCCTGCCAAGCATTCTACATTTACAGTGCCCGGAACACACGTGTGCGAGGGGGGGAGGGCCCTGCCAATCATTCTACATTTACAGTGCCCGGAACACACGTGTGCGAGGAGGGGAGGGCCCTGCCAATCATTCTACATTTACAGTGCCCGGAACACACGTGTGCGAGGGGGGGAGGGCCCTGCCAATCATTCTACATTTACAGTGCCCGGAACACACGTGTGCGAGGGGGGGAGGGCCCTGCCAATCATTCTACATTTACAGTGCCCGGAACACACGTGTGCGAGGGGGGGAGGGCCCTGCCAATCATTCTACATTTACAGTGCCCGGAACACACGTGTGCGAGGAGGGGAGGGCCCTGCCAAGCATTCTACATTTACAGTGCCCGGAACACACGTGTGCGAGGAGGGGAGGGCGCTGCAGAAAATCCCATGGTGCAGTGAAGAGCTATTCAGCTAACCAAGTCTGCTCTCAGCGCCGCCATGTTTAAGGCGTTCCAGAATATTTCACGCTGCTTTTTGTATTTGTAAGAATAAGAGGACTTTTCTGCTCACCTCTTTGCTGATGATGGTGATTTGGCCACTATTACTGCGTTTCTGTAATCGTGAATCTGTTGTGAACAAAGAAAATAATAATAATAATAATTATAAATATATATATACATATATATATACATATACATATACACATATATATATATATATACATATACCTTAATAGTCACCATAACCTTAATAGTCATATATATATATATATATATATATATATATATATATCTTCATAAATATATATCTTCACAGCCAGGAGTACAGGGGGACAGTCACCTGTCAGGTTATATCATGCCAGGAGTACAGGGGGACAGTGGCCCCTGTCAGGTTATATCACAGCCAGGAGTACAGGGGGACAGTGTCAGGTTACCTCCCAGCCAGGAGTACAGGGGGACAGTCACCTGTCAGGTTACCTCACAGCCAGGAGTACAGGGGGACAGTCACCTGTCAGGTTACCTCACAGCCAGGAGTACAGGGGGACAGTGTCAGGTTACCTCACAGCCACGAGTACAGGGGGGCAGTGGCAAAGAGTGGAGCGAGTCAAAAACACTTGTTTGAAAAGCCGCAAAATGACATGTGCTTTGTGAATTCGTTGTTTAACCTTTTCCTAACCAGAGCAGCAGCAACACACTGCGTAATCTGAGCTCGGGCCTAGCCCACCTGCTTTATCCCGGTGCTTGTGAGACAATGCTGAAAATTTGGAGTGTATAAAATAAAAAAACCCTGCATGAAAAACAGCAATGTAACTTCCCGCTGCTTTACAGGTTACAGGAGAATCTAACAACACTGGTCAAGGTTAAGATACAATCCAAGTTCCAGAAAGCAAGTTTCTACCAATGTGATCCTGAAACAAAGAAAAACAAACGTAAAAGCGTTTCAACAACTTCCTATCAGCGCGAGAAAAACCATCCAGGAATGCGGACAAGCAGTGTATCACCAAGTGTACAGAAACAGAGTGTGTGCCGAGAGTCTGACAACTCAAGGACACCGAGCAAGGTACGAGATTATAGGAAGACCATGTTTAGACTTAAATGTGCAATCTCGTGTATTCCCATCCTGGAAAGTACACACAAACACCACACGTTTCACAAAGCCTGTGAACCACGGAAAAAATGAGAGCCGGAGTCATTAGAAAGAACCAACGGGATATGAATGTGCAAGTAGACAAGATAACACAAGGAGTCATAATATTCAACACTGCACAGTTACTTTATCAGAGAGAAATGTCATCTTGGATGGCTGCCGGGAGGGCCTGCACAGCAGCGTGTCCCCATCACGTGCATACGCATCTTGTGACATGTCACACACTATTCTGTGAGACGTGTGTTGTCTCACGGGGATTCCCAGCGCTGCCACAGAACATCAAGCAGTATACTTTACAGCAGCGCTGCTCAACTCCAATCCTCAAGCTCCGCCCCCCCCCCCCTCCAACAGGCCAGGTTTTCAGGGTATCCCAGCTTCAGCAAAGGTGGCTCAGTCAAAGACTGAGCCTTTGATTGAGCCACCGGTTCTGAAGCAGGGACTGAGCCACCTGTGCTGAAGCAGGGATATCCTGAAAACCTGTCCTGTTGGGGTGGGGCTCGCGGATTTGAGTTGAGCACCCCCGATCCTGCCTTAAACAGTTTAAAAGGCTCAGAAAGTGTCATGCATGAGGACAAAAGGAAAGGTCACATGTCTCAGTCCAGGGTTCCTCCCTTCCTCCTTCTGCCCCATAACTATAAGAACAACGCAACTTCTGTTTCCGTTTTGCAGGCAACTTAAAGCGGCCCTCTCTACAAGGACCAAACACAACTTATTAAAGCGGCCCTCTCAACAAGGACCAAACACAACTTATTAAAGCGGCCCTCTCAACAAGGACCAAACACAACTTATTAAAGCGGCACTCTCTACAAGGACCAAACAACTTATTAAAGCGGCACTCTCTACAAGGACCAAACAACTTATTAAAGCGGCACTCTCTACAAGGACCAAACAACTTATTAAAGCGGCACTCTCTACAAGGACCAAACACAACTTATTAAAGCGGCACTCTCTACAAGGACCAAACACAACTTATTAAAGCGGCACTCTCTACAAGGACCAAACACAACTTATTAAAGCGGCACTCTCTACAAGGACCAAACAACTTATTAAAGCGGCACTCTCTACAAGGACCAAACAACTTATTAAAGCGGCACTCTCTACAAGGACCAAACACAACTTATTAAAGCGGCACTCTCTACAAGGACCAAACACAACTTATTAAAGCGGCACTCTCTACAAGGACCAAACACAACTTATTAAAGCGGCACTCTCTACAAGGACCAAACACAACTTATTAAAGCGGCACTCTCTACAAGGACCAAACACAACTTATTAAAGCGGCACTCTCTACAAGGACCAAACACAACTTATTAAAGCGGCACTCTCAACAAGGACCAAACACAACTTATTAAAGCGGCACTCTCTACAAGGACCAAACACAACTTATTAAAGCGGCCCTCTCTACAAGGACCAAACACAACTTATTAAAGCGGCACTCTCTACAAGGACCAAACACAACTTATTAAAGCGGCACTCTCTACAAGGACCAAACACAACTTATTAAAGCGGCACTCTCTACAAGGACCAAACACAACTTATTAAAGCGGCACTCTCAACAAGGACCAAACACAACTTATTAAAGCGGCACTCTCTACAAGGACCAAACACAACTTATTAAAGCGGCACTCTCTACAAGGACCAAACACAACTTATTAAAGCGGCCCTCTCTACAAGGACCAAACAACTTATTAAAGCGGCCCTCTCTACAAGGACCAAACACAGCTTATTAAAGCGGCCCTCTCTACAAGGACCAAACACAACTTATTAAAGCGGCCCTCTCTACAAGGACCAAACACAACTTATTAAAGCGGCCCTCTCTACAAGGACCAAACAACTTATTAAAGCGGCCCTCTCCACAAGGACCACACACAACTTATTAAAGCGGCCCTCTCTACAAGGACCAAACACAACTTATTAAAGCGGCACTCTCCACAAGGACCAAACACAACTTATTAAAGCGACATGATTAATAGGTCTCATCTGTGTAATTGATACAAAATCTGACACCTATTAAGTATTTATTTTCAAATGAAAGTGAGACTTGAGGAGGGCTTGGAGCTACCCTGGCAGCTCCCTACCGTGTGATGTCACCGTGTGATGTCACTGTGTGATGAGCAAGCACATGTACAGCCAGAGCCCCCTCTCCTCCATCTTTATTGGCTCTGTGATAAGGACAGGGTGGGATAAGGGGAAAGAAAACACTTGATGGACCATCGCTCCCCTATTCAGAGGCCCATAAGAAACTCAACCTGTAACTCATTTCCCAAAAATGGAAAGTAGCCAAACGTTTGCTTTTTAGCATGGTTAGATTTCCTTAGGCGGTTCCCTACGTGTTGTAAGACTCACCTCTTCCTGAATGTACTGGAGGAGGAATGGTGATGCTCGGAGATTGTCCACTGGAATATTAAAGAATCCCTGAATTTCTTTCTGATGCAGGTCCATGGTGATGAAGTGCGTTAACCCTTTGTGACAAGGAAACACAAAACCGACACAATCAGAACTACAGGCGGACAAGGGAGAGAAGCACAGACTATGAAGAACCAATGTCCTTTTCGCCAAGAGTTTGGAGCTTTGCCTGGAGACTGTTTGGTTAAACCAGATCTATAAATTGCACAAATAGAGGCAGCCAGGTTTGCACAGAGAATACACTTACTAAACAAACAGATACTAATGGATTTCCCCTTCAAAGACAGCATGAAGGAAAATCCCCTGAACGTCAGGTTGAAATCCCTCCAACGATAATGGGAAAGTGAATGCAAGGGCATTTAAAAAGGGTTGTTTTTATTTTGACACACAGGCCGCCACCACGGAACAGCCTCAACATCGGGCTCTCCTCAAACATACCTGCCTCCTACAGTAAGCTGCATAAGTGCTTCAAGCAGTGCCAGATAGTGTGATGTATTGACACCCATACAATGTCACCCATGTCAATCCCTAAATGTAATCGGAAGAGCTCTATGTGCAGTGATGCTACGAGAACCACAAAATAAGAAAGAAAACAACACATAGCACTTATAAAATAAACACACATTTCTCCGTCATCACATCCCTTTTTCGGTCTCACTAGTTAGGAAACCCCCTGCCTTGCAAACACAATGACCGCACATCACACTAGTCCTGGCCCCACTAATCCTTTCACTGTAGGTAGGGGCACCTCTAACTATTTAACCTTTAACCTTGCTCACATTGTTGACAAAATCCGACACCAGTGGCAGTCATCTGTAATCAATTTGTACATTTCAGCCAACTGTACAATGCTTCAGCCGCTCGGACACGGAGACGCCTCCTTCCGAATGATCACTAACACTAATCAAAATGGGACATTTGGCCACCTTCGCCGCAGCCGTTTCGCCGCCAGCCACTTGTAAGCTAAGTTTTATTACTAGTTTGGATAGGAGGTTAATTTGAGGGGTTTTAGTGGTTAGGGTGTTTACTTACCTTAGCAGAGGGGGAGGGTGAAATGGCAGCGGCCAAATGTCCTAGACCTTGTTATGTGCTGGTTACATTAACCCACGCAGGACCTGCTTATTTTATTCTAAGGCTATTTAATAACGTCTCTTGGCTTAAAAAAAACTAATGCAAAAACCAATAAAAAAAAAAAAAAACACAGCACCAGATTTATATTTGAAAATAAAATCCCATTTCATCTATTTTTTCTTTGATAGGTTCGCCAAATGTTTTCGCATCGGTATTGTTCCATTGGTGCAGCCAGCACAATGTCATACACAGACCCCTGTACAGATGTAGCCAACGGTATTCCAACCCGCGAATGCAGACGGGAAAGCCCCGCCCGCCTTCTCCCCCGTGCGGCGGATTCAAAGCCGCGTCTCCCGCCGGTGCGCCGTGTATGTCCCGCTGCAGCGCAATGCGGGTTGCGACAACGTTGGCTGCATCTGCATTTGACCTCTGGGTTGGGATTTCATTCTCGGCAGCGGAAACCGCTTTTTCAGTCTGCGTCCAGGTCACTGCGAACGCTTCTGCCTTACCAGCTTTGCACATCATTGAGGCCAACAACTTGGACACAATGGAGCCTCTCTTCCTCATCTTGCACTGCTTGCTGTAGGGGAAGTAGGGGATCACGCCGCTGATGGTCTTGGCACAAGACGTCCTGCACGCGTAGACCATGATTAGGAGTTCCATGATTGTGGTGTTCACATCCCTGGAAACACGGGAGAAACCCAACTGGAACGCTGTATCTCTCTTTCCCAAATCACATTGTGCTACGTACACAATGACACAATAAGTGTGCTACTTGCACAGCTGTTGCATATAGCAATAGTAAAGGCATTGCTATAACAAATACATGAATCGATGCGCATTGTTTGACCAACTTATTTGAACCACTTTGCAGAGGTATGCTATTTATTGATGGCCTATTTCCCCTTAAATAAGCACATAAGGACCTTGACATGTACATAGGGATATTGGAGTAATGCCGTGACATGTACACAATGGAGGAACAGAATGGATGTCGGGATATGAGAAATAGAAGGATCTACAGATCTAACTTTCTGGGAAGGTGGAGCCGGGAGAACGCAAGGTACACAATCAGTGCTGTCCCATTGACAAGATGCACAAGCCCATAATAGAGGTGGCGCGGACAAATACCGCAAGCTCACCGAAATATGCCCCGGGACAGAGAGAAAGGAACACGGATATTTAGGAAGCAGGGAATGGAGAGAAGACAGGAGCGATTGTAATGCAGGAAGTAGGAGTATAGGTAGGCTACTGGCTCATTGTCAATATCTCTATCAATTACACTGCAAGCCAGGGCCAACTCCAGTCCTCAAGGGCCACCAACAGGTCAGGTTTTCAGGATCTCTCTGCTTCATCACCGGTGCCTCAATCAGTCCCTGCTTCAGCACAAGTGGCTCAGAGTTGATTGAGCCACCTGTGCTGAAGCTGGGATATTCTGAAAAACATGACCTGTTGGGGGAGATGGGGGGGGGGGGGGGCTTGAGGACTGGAGTTGAGCACCAAAGATGCTAAAATGAGTGGCCTCTAAACTATTTAACCCTTTTGCTGCCACAGCCTGCAATGCATTGCTGGTCCGCCTGGCAGCAAAAATGGTTAATCCTGCCCAAGTATACTGGTGATAAGAGGCTAGAAAAATGTTGACTGAAATCTTACAAAAACAAAAGCAAATGAAAGCACTCGGTCCAAGGCGCCGTTGCTAGGTACGTGCAGGATGGGGGGCTGTTTACACCAAACACGGAGACGTGAGCCGGACTGCACATGAAGCGATTACTCACTTGGAAACCGTCTGGATGATGAAGACGTCCTTCCCTCGCACGGATTCCTGGATCTGAACGCGTGTTTCTGAGAAGAAAATGGACTGTTAGACTCATTCAGCTGAACCGTTAACGCTTTCTTCTCTCCCGTGCGGCGTTATAGAATCGGGAGGTGTCAGGCGACTAGAATGGCAATATACAAGACTAAATAAGATCACAAAATAGCGATTACTAAACAGATCGAACAGTAACAACACTTGGAATGAATAAGACAAAGTGCCAGTATAAAGTATTACACACACACACACACACACACACACACACACACACACACACACACACACACACGCAGTATAAAGTACCAAACACACACACATATAAAATAGTATGCACACAGCAGTATAAAGTACTATACACAGACACATACCAGTATAAAACTATTATACACACACACACACACCAGTATAAAGTACTATACACACACACACACACCTGTATAAAGTACTATGCACAGACCCACAGCAGTATAAAGACACACACACTATACACAGACACACCAGTATAAAGTACTATACACAAAGACACAGACCAGAGTTGTTTTCTTAGTACTAGTAAGAAGTGGAGGAGAAAGCTGCTATACTGACAGTTATTTATTAGCAAAGTGATATTATTAAAACGTGTTTACCTAGATTCAAAGTGACAAACCGACGAGAGGTTACACAAAGTGTTAATATCGGCTGTGTAATTGATACAAGGGAGCAGCATTAGGCTCTCCTCACTGGCAGCAATCACGCAGAATAAAGACAGCGCGAGAGAAATGAGCACCGCAGGCAGAACTGCCCACTAACAGGCCAAGGTCACAAACTATATCATGGCTCTGCTGTTATAGGAAACAGCATGTGCTTCACAAAGCAGCTCCCAGGCAGCAAGAGAAACATCATAGCCCGGATTCATATTATTACAAAGTGCACTTATTATGGAAGTCAGCCATCAGCTTTCTTATACAAGTTAATATGGCAGTCACCGTAACACAGGAGTGGCCATCGCCAGTCCTCAAAGGGCCACCAACAGGTCTGGTTTCAAGCAAATCCCTGCTTCAGCACAGGTGGCTCAAAGACAAGCTACCTGTGCTGAAGCAGGGATATCCTTAAAGCCCGGCCTCTTGGTGGCCCTGGAGGACTGGCAACGGCCACTCCTGCACAGAAAGCATTTCATTTTAACGTATCCCTTTATGCTTTGCATGAAGTCCTAGCGCGCGGAGAAGGGGTTAAATCAGCAGGGTTTAGAAGGCAAGCAGAGATTTCCAACATCCATAAAAGATGAAGGCTACAGACAACTGCCATCATTACACAGACCAAGGCGTATTAATGGGAAGCACATACTAACACGCTGTGTATACCATATACAACAGTATAGTGAAAAAAGGGGGGATATTTCTACCAAAACATTCAAAAGCAACAAGAGAAATGGGCCTGGCGTGATGTGACGCGTACGCAGGGGGAGGATCCCCTGGCAATGGGCGGCCTGGTAGTTCATTCCTCATTACATAATAGGTCACAGACATCTCTCGGTATGGACATGCAAAAGAAAATCCCTCCACGGAAAACGCTCTCACCTCTGTTTGTCTCTTGATACACCAGCACTTTACCAAGCTCAACCCCCAGCCGCCTGTCAAAGGAAGGAAAGGAAATTCAGCGCACTAGCCAAGACAAGCGACAACATACCGCCCCACACATCAGTAACGCAATGTAGTAAATGGGCGCCCGTTATTTAGGATCTCGGTGCAGGGAGCACTTTATGGGGCAGGTTTCCCGGGGTGTGCCCACACTGCAATTACGATCATTCTCTCCAAGAATATGCAGTTTAAACTCCCGCAGAATGACAAAATGTACCGCCACCAACGCAAACGCAGTGCCTACTGGGAGAAATTACATGGCTTAATTACACAAATTAAGTCAATTCTCACTGAGGTCCAGGCTTACAGTTTCTCTTTCTGAATGATGCTTCCGAACCCAGGTGAGCGCAAACTTTTGGAGTTGCGCGCCCCTGTCAGCTCCCCAAGCCCCCCTTACTTTATTACCGGCATCAAATGACGCCGTAGCATCAAATGGACCCGTTGCCATGGCGACTGGCGGCAAATGACGCCGCGGCACAAGGCTTCTGAATCCCTGCAAGTAGGTACAGAGGCCTCACGCGATCCCCAAGGCATTTAAATGAAATGCTTTGGAGAAGAGCGTGGGGACTCTGCAACTGCCGTGCGCCCTCAAAAACAAAGCCCACGCCCCCCCCCCCCCCCCCTGTTTGCGCACCCCTGTCCTAACCTGTTGATTTATAAGAATTGTACAAGAATGAGAGATTTAGGAGTAGGTGTGCGAGTTAAAGCTGCAGACCAAGCAATATCCTACACGTGTCTTTTTTTATTTTATTTTAATTAATCAGTTCTGTGCTATGAGAAAATACTTGTAGCAGTTTTTTTAAACTACTCAATGACATTTTTAATGTATTATAATGCAACAAGCCTTTTTTTGTTGAGTCAATACTCCTCTGCAGCCATTTAGTGAACCCCGAGCCGAATCTTTGCTGATCGATTGACAACTTAGCTAATTACTTATCATTGTGTGGGTTGTATTGATGCACTTATTAACAGGGGATGGGGGGGGGGGGGGGGGCAGCTTGGACAGCAGCTTTAAAAACTCTGCAGTCAATGATTTAATATTTCGACTAATATTATCAGTGTTTATTCTTCACTATCAGGCAACATAAAGCGAAATTCATTAAGGGATGGATGTCACTGAAGGCGTAGTCAAAATACAGTAAGTGGTATAGTTTTTATTCATATTTTTAATTGAGAGCAGGGCAAATTAACCCTTTTTATGATGGAAGTGTTTGGAACACTAGTAACCAGGGTATTAACCCTTTCACGGTCAAAAGATCCGATTGCAGGCCCCTCCGGCAGCTAATTATCGATATAACCTACAAACAATTAAATTAAATAGGAAAAAAGTGATTTGTGGAGCTTGGAAAACTTTTGCGACTTTTACCAGATTATTCCCAAATGTACACCCCACTCCCCCTCCCCCCCCATCAGGGAATGTCATTATTTATTCCCAACGTGCTCTTCAGCAGTCAAGAGGTTAAGAGGAACTCTCGACAAACTTTTCAACAAAGGATATTTTAGAAGACATTTCAAACTATTTCTAAAACTTTTAAATGAAGCTAGCAGACAGCTTTCAACAACCTGTGTTTTACACGTATTGTGATTGCCACCGTGTTTCATGCTGCGATAGAAAAAGAAAGAAACCCACAAAATCAGCATTTTCTTTTAACAAATTTCAAAGCTTGGGAAAGTGCATGACCTCCAAGAAAAGGCGAATAGGAAGAGACAGCAACACACAGGCGCAACACACAGGCGCCACGCACACGGGCGCCGCTCACACGGGCGCCGCGCACACAGGGCTGATACTTTATACTTACTCCGCCATTTTTTTCGCTAGCTCCATGCACGATGCGTTGGAATTGGCAGAGAACAGCACCAGGCCACCTTTGGTGATATTCATCTTGGGAGTTTGTGGCCGCTTCGGACACAAACCTCAGGACCTAGAGTCCTCCTAATACAAAACGGAAGAGAAAAAAAAGGAGGTATAATAAAGGCCTTTCTTATTCAGAACAGAATGCATCCCGATTCGGACAACCAGTGGCCCAAGTTATCTATTGAAAAATCCACATTATTCTTTCAAATCTGAATATAGCATTCTGACTTGTGACCATACGAGTGTGAACAAGCACCACTTAATAAAATTATAATTACTCACCTGTCCATGCAATACAGCTCTGCCCTGAGCAGCATACACGCTAATTCCCAGTACATGTGAAACAGAGATGCTGTGGCAATCCTACGAACCTCAAACTGTGCCCTCCCATTTCAGCGGACAGCACTCAGATGTCCCAAATCCTCCCCCTCTGTGCCTTCTCCCCCTCTAGGTCAGTCGAAGCCAGCCCATCACCACCAGATATACTTGTACGCAGTTTGGGGGGTAAACAAGGCTCAACACAAACACAGGTTTATCTTAAATGGTCACACCTTTGTTATTGTGATTATATTATCAGCACACATACCATTGATTTTACGTGCTCATGCCCATCTGCAAGAAATGATTTCAAGTTGTGACCGTAATGCAGGCCAAGAGTTTGAATCCACGGCTCTCCATCTCTATAAAAGGGTGCTACGCTTCAGCACGACTCCGCTCTTATTCATATAAATGGTAGTAAAGCGTGCAGAAGAGTAGCATCTTTTTATGGTTCCTGGCCCATGTTGTATTCACACCGCTAGTGGCAGCTGCTCATTGCTGTGGATGTCACACATCCCATGCAGGTTACTGATTCACACATGTTGTGTGGCTGTCAGCACAGTTGAAACCATCAGAGAACGTTTACAATTATTGCTTCGGTAACACCACCAAAACGTGGCTCTGTAACAAACGCTCAATTTGACACAAACAAAAGGGTTTGTGGGTGACCTTGTGGTCCGGCACATGCAAAGCATCGCAGGAACTCAGACAGGACAAATCATTATTAGGAATCTTTTTGTAAACAACTGATTGTTCCAGACTAGAAATCTTAATGTGAAATAACAAGAAACCAGTAAAAGGCGGCCTATATTAGGGGTGCTGAACACCAGTCCTCAAGACTTCCCCTCCTCCTCAAACAGGTCAGGTTTTCAGGATATCCCTGCTTCAGCACAGGTGGCTCAATCAATGGCTCAGTCAAAGTAGGGATATCCTTAAAACCTGACCTTTGGGGAGGGGGTCGTCAGGACTGGAGTTGAGAACCCCCGAGTATGAATTCACTTAGCTACTGCAGCTACATGTTAATTATACGAGCCACCTGTGCTGTAGCTGAGATATCCTTAAAACCTGACCTGTTGGGGGGAGGGGGGGAGGGGTCTTGAGCATCCCTGGTCTGTATCTCTCTCTCCCTCACCCCCCTCTCCCCCTCCGGGGCTGTGCAGTGAGTAACTGGTCACGATCCCTCTTTACACGGATGAGGAACGCAACTTCTGGAGCGAAGTTTTCATGCTAAGTGCTGGACATTTGCCACCAGATTCTAAATATATCAGCGCTGTGCATATAAACGCACTATATAACACCACAGCTGTTCTTAACTACCTCCAGTGAACCACAAAACACAGAGACAGATCTTCCTGCAGATCTGGATGGCACCAAGAGAGGTACCCCACTGTGAACCCCCCACCCCCGTCACTAACTAGCCCCATATAAAAAATTACCCACAGTGTATGTTACATTATATCTCGCCCTTTTCGTTGGGGCAAAATGTTCTACTAAATATAGCTTGATCTCCGATATATTTTGGACAGCTGTTTGTGTGATCGCTTTGCATTTGGACACCTCTTAAGATATCGGAACCACATTTTGCATGATGGTTCCTGAGATCAAGGAGCAGGTTTTTTGGATACAATTGGACGCCATTTTGAATCAAGATGGCGGACTGAACTTTTCAAAACTGCACCGATTTTAACCAAATTTAATCAGGATAGTAAGTAGCCGGGCGGAATGTAGAAAATGCAGGTTTTCCACATTGGTAACTTTATGTTGGATGCTGCAGTGGGAAAGGAAAAAAAAAATTGTATGTTTTTATGCCTGATGGGGAAAAAAAAAAAGTATCGTTTATCCAACAGCGTTACAATAAGACATACATTTTGTGCATTAACAAAAAAATGTTTTTATCCATTTATAAATCTCAGTATTTTTTGGTTTCTTAGAATTCGAGTAACGCCAGGTCTTTTCCGCTAGTAAAATGGTAAACTGCAGTTTCACAGCCACTTAATTCCCCTTCATTGCAATTTCTACGTGTGACCGCACTGTGAACACATCCTTCCCACACTGGATGCATTTCTGGGCCCTGCTGCGGTGACACGACTGTCCTGTATCACGGATTCGCCGTTACTGCACGGATGCGATTTACTGGGGCGCCATTCCGCCATAGAAAAGGCGAGGCCATCTGAGATTAACTCATTAAGGCTAGGCCATGAAGGTCAGAATGAGGTCTCCTCGCCCATTGTGTTTATGAGCGCGACGGATCCAACAATTAGATGTCAAGGCCACTTATGAATAAAACCTACGTACAACATGCAAGAAAATGATCTGCGTCGGGTAACATCACTAGTTGGTTACTGCAGTAAATTATTACTCATGAAGTCAAAAAGGTGATAAGCAGTTGGTCAGGTTAATGTTCCACTGCTTGACCTTGAAAGCAACTCTTGGAACGATCCAAGATAAGGTGTTGTTTTGGCATTAGCAAAGTATGCAGTCCTATGTAAAAGATTATTCTCAGCAAGTGTTAATTACAAGCGCATAATTAGTCAACCGCAGCGTTTAGGACAGGGGGGGAGGGGGAGGGGAAGGGGGAACTAACAGTTCAGGTTTTCAGGATATCCTTGCTTCAGCACAGGTGGCTCAATCTGTCCCTGCTTCAGCAGAGGTGGCTCAGTCCTTGCTTCAGTCAATGGCCTCTGATTGGGCCACCTGTGCTGAAGCTGGGAGATCTTTAATACCTGACCTGTTGGGGGGGTTGAGGGGGGGTCTTGAGGACTGGAGTTGAGCCCCCCCCACCCCCCCCTGCTCCGCACCGGAAGGGGAATGAAGCCGTAAAGATTTGCCATCTGGTTTTTTTTTCTACTTTTTTTAAATCCAAGATAGATTACAATCTGCTTTACAGGCACAAAAAGCAACCTCTTAAAAGCACCCCTCCCCCTCATAAAAACCAACCAATGTGAGTTTAACGCCTCTACTGTTAGTGTGTTTGTCCCCGCGCCTGTCCTGTTTCTTTTCTCATGTTTTTCTAGTGTTAAAACCATGATTTTAACATCTAGCTTCTGAAGGCGCCATGGTAACATTCAGACTGCTCTGGGAAGAGCTTCATTTTAACCTCCCAGACAGTTAATATGTAAAACGCTCATATCTCCGGAACGAAGCGGGAGATTTAAAATACATTAATAACTAAAACAGGTTTGGAAAGAAGCACCCCCCCCCCCAAACCGCCTAGCAGAGCGCAGCAATGCCCTCCCTCACATCCGGTGCTCCCTGGCCTCGCTCCTTCACGCAGGCGCGAGCGGGGGATGACGCGGCCAGGTGGCGGTACAGGGAGGAGCCAAGGTGTTTTTGTTTTTTTAGAAACCACAGCCGGGAGCAAGCGCGCTCTTTCTGCTCCCGGCTGACACGTTCGATTGCCTCTGTCATTACTTGTATGTGTTTATGTGTAGGCATTGGGTAAGGAGGGGAGGAGGAGGTCCCTCACAGCCTCCCAAGCGACCTCTTAAAGCAGGGGTGGGCAAAACCAGTCCTCAAGGGCCACCAACAGGTCAGGCTTTAGGAGATCCCTGCTTCAGCACAAGTGGCTCAATCTTTGATTGAGCCATCTGTGCTGAAGCAGGGATCTGCTAAAAACCTAACCTGCTGGCAGCCCATGAGGACTGGATATGCCCACCCCTGTCTTAAAGCTACAACAAGTATTAAATACAAGAATAGTTGCTGTACTTACACAAATAGTTAGCATAATAGTTCATAGTGTGGTGCACGGTGACCCGGGAGAAACTGAGAAGCTGGTACACACCAGATCTGTATTGCATGTGAATTATATCTTTATGTACTGCTGTAAATCACAAAAGGTTAAAAAAAATAAATGTAATTAAATTGAATAGTGACACGAAAGGGTTGATATTTAGGTTGGCAGTGGCAGCGTGTGCACAGCCACCTGTCACATTCTGTGTGTTATATACAGCAGGACGAATAGCAGCTATTGGTCTCAAAACATGCAAAGTGGTGTGTCTGCATGGCCAGCTCTGTGTGACATACAGGTCTCGCTCTACACCAGTGTTTTACAACCGGGGTTGTAACGGGTTCCTTGCAATTTTCAGCTCATCTGAAGATTGTTCCAAAGACAGATGTGAGTAGGGTGGCAGGCTCTGCACTTCCTTAACCCAGGCTGTGCTGGAAAGCTGTGTAATACGGCAGGCATAAGATTATAGGGGTCCGTGTTAAAATGGATAAGCAGCAAGAGGTGACACTGTGATTGCTCATTTGCATGTCATTACCCAGAATCCCTGGCTGCAGACCCACCATGTGAATGTGTTCACAAATGATATGACCAAATACAGAAGAATTTACAATGCATCTGATCTCAGACACGCTATTAGAGAGGGTTGGGGTTCCATACAATGCATCTGATCTCAGACGCGCTATTAGAGAGGGTTGGGGTTCCATACAATGCATCTGATCTCAGACGCGCTATTAGAGAGGGTTGGGGTTTCTTACAATGCATCTGATCTCAGAAGCGCTATTAGAGAGGGTCGGGGTTCTGCACAATTTCACAATATAATTATAGGTTTCCTTAACAAACAAAAAGAACACTGCTCTGCACACTACATTGAACTAGGGGAGACTCACTGCATTATTCCCCAGTCTGCAGAGCACCATATAGTCACAGTGCTATAAATATCACATTCACATTAAAAAAAATGCATAAAATGGATCAGCAATGATCAAACTGCAGGGCTCTGGCATGGCCATCACTGCACAGCTCACTCGGAAGAGAGTTACTGAGAGAGGAACTAGAGGACACAGAATACACAAGGACACGGATTGATTGCATTACATGTTGATGACAGACCCGAGATTAATCCAGACGGTTCTGGATGGGCCTGCAATGCAATAACCGCGTCCGCAGCGGCTGAGACATGGATAACAGAAGGCACAGAGCACCTACCCCTTCCTCTCCATGTGTAATGAGCCACGCTCACAACAAAAGGAGAAGCACTAGCACGTGTGACAAGCACAGATAAAGGAGACCAGCCGTACCAAAGACACCAGCCCTCCCACTCTGGGCCTTATGACCCAAGATGTGAACCCGCCTGCGCGGAACAATTATTTTAGTGCCATTTAAATGGGGATAAACTCTTCCCCAGGACAGGAACTGGGGCCGCAGTGTCCGGACAACGGGATAATACTGCGCTGGAGATCACAAAGCGGCTGCAATCAGGGACACGGAGTGGGGGATCTGCCACAGAATAATCCCAACACGTGAGGCATCATTGTATATCTCAGGCACAAGAGACGCACAGCAACATGGGGGAATAAAATGGCATGTGTATGTAATGTGCAATCCATGTAACAGAGGAAGTGTGTGATATATATATATATATATATATATATTTTTATTTTTTTTAAATATTACATATATTTATACAGAAATAAAGCAACAGGCACACCATCAATATGCAAGATGCAAGATGCTACCCCCCTGGAGCGCTTGATGGAGGCCCCAGTGGGTAGCCGAAACGTTGGGCCGATAGAAGACAATTTCTTTTTGCATATTTTTGGCTTGCCGATCCCGTTATTATTATTGTACAGTACCTTATAGCAGGACCCTCTCCTGCAGTCTGGTCTACACTATCCAACTGTGTGCCCCAATCCCGGAGACACGCACACAAGGGGACAAGGACACACACACAATGGGACAAGGACACACACACACACACACACACACACACAATGGGACAAGGACACACACAATGGGACAAGGACACACAGACACACACAATGGGACAAGGACACACAGACACACACAATGGGACAAGGACACACAGACACACACAATGGGACAAGGACACACAGACACACACAATGGGACAAGGACACACAGACACACACAATGGGACAAGGACACACACAATGGGACAAGGACACACAGACACACACAATGGGACAAGGACACACAGACACAGACACACACAATGGGACAAGGACACACAGACACACACAATGGGACAGGGACACACACAATGGGACAAGGACACACAGACACACACAATGGGACAAGGACACACAGACACACACAATGGGACAAGGACACACAGACACACACAATGGGACAAGGACACACATACACACACAATGGGACAAGGACACACATACACACACAATGGGACAAGGAAACACAGACACACACAATGGGAAAGGAGACACAGACACACACAATGGGACAAGGACACACAGACACACACAATGGGACAAGGACACACAGACACACACAATGGAACAAGGAGACAGACACACAGTGAGACACAATGGGACAAGGACACACATACACAATGGGACAAGGAGACACAGTGACACACACACCGCCCGGATAACTCACCCAGTATGGGCTGTGGGGGGCCCCCTTGTCAGACGGATTCTCGGCCCCGGGCCCGGGTTACCCGCGGGTGAGCGCCCGTCTCTCCCACACTGAAAATGGCGGCACCGCAAATGCCTGGGGAGCGCAGAACACATCGATCAAAGCTTAGTCCGCCCCGTGTGTGACGTCACCAGACACACGGGCGGTCAATGGCAGGCATAGAAATGGAGCGAGCGCATCGATCCCCACTGACAGGAGAGCATCAGATGTCCATAGAGACCAGCCCATCTAATACAGGGACCAGCCCATCTAATACAGGGACCAGCCCATCTAATACAGGGACCAGCCCATCTAATACAAAGAGCAGGGACCAGCCCATCTAATACAAAGAGCGGGGACCAGCCCATCTGATACAAGGAGGGGTGCCCAACCCATCTAATACAAGGAGGGGGCCCAGTCCATCTGATACAAGGAGGGGTGCCCAACCCATCTAATACAGGGAGGGGGTACAAGCCCATCTAATACAAGGAGGGGGGATCAGCCCATCAAATACAAGGAGGGGTGACCAGCCCATCTAATACAAGGAGGGGTGCCCAACCCATCTAATACAAGGAGGGGTGCCCAACCCATCTAATACAAGGAGGGGTGACCAGCCCATCTGATACAAGGAGCGGGGACCAGCCCATCTGATACAAGGAACCGGGACCAGCCCATCTAATACAAGGAGCGGGGAGCAGCCCATCTAATACAAGGAGCGGGGAGCAGCCCACCTGATACAAGGAGGGGTGCCCAACCCATCTAATACAAGGAGGGGTGACCAGCCCATCTGATAAAAGGAGGGGTGCCCAACCCATCTAATACAAGGAGGGGTGCCCAACCCATCTAATACAAGGAGGGGTGCCCAGCCCATCTAATACAAGGAGGGGTGACCAGTCCATCTGATACAAGGAGCCGGGACCAGCCCATCTGATACAAGGAGCCGGGACCAGCCCATCTGATACAAGGAGGGGTGACCAGCCCATCTGATACAAGGAGGGGTGCCCAACCCATCTAATACAAGGAGGGGTGACCAGCCCATCTGATACAAGGAGGGGTGCCCAACCCATCTAATACAAGGAGGGGTGCCCAGCCCATCTAATACAAGGAGGGGTGCCCAGCCCATCTAATACAAGGAGGGGGGGATCAGCCCATCTGATAGAAGGAGGGGTGACCAGTCCATCTGATACAAGGAGGGGGGACCAGCCCATCTAATACAAGGAGGGGGGACCAGCCCATCTAAAACAAGGATGGGGGACTAGCCCTTCCTAAACAATGACATACAGAGTGATAAGCCGTACTTAAACAGGGACAGGCAGAGTGACCAGGGGAAAGTGTCCAACCACCATACCCAGACAGGGAGTGTGACCAGCCATACCTAATTAGCGATAAACTAAGTGACCAATCACACTTAAACTGGTACAGGTAAAGCCATGTATGTGCCACCTCACCCATATTTAGTGCAGACCATTACTTTATCACCATTGTATCACTGCGTCCCGCGGCGAGCCCCCAGATATTGGGTAGCTGAGCCCCGGCTGGGGAGAGAGGAGCAGCCCGCTGTGAAATGGACCCTGTGTCCGGTTTTGATGTCTCTGCGTAATCAGAGCGTCCGCCACTGTAATGAGCCTGGACATAGAGACTCGTTGGGCTCTGCTCGGATTCAGCGCTCGGCTGCGAGTATCTTCCATTCACCTGAAAGTGAGCTTAATATATCCGGGTCAGGGCCGACTTCCATGGGTGCAGATCCGCAAAGAGAGTATATATTTCTTAACACACAAACACTATATATATATGTATATATATATAGCAACTGGAAATATTTCTGTATGCTCATTTGCATGTCTAAGACATGCAAATGAGCCTACAGTCATATTTCCATTTGCTATTATAGTATATGCTTTACTGGGGAGGGTTATATATAAGTATATGTGTGTGTGTGTATAGTCAGATATATATATATATGTTTGTATATACACACACATATATATACAAAATACAATGATGCCTGGTGCACTCCAAAAGCAAAAAATGGTATATAAGGGCTATTTATAGGGTGCCAGCAGAAAGACTTGGATCCCAAACCAGTCCAAAGCAATACAGAAAAGAGAAAAATCTGCAGCACTCACCAAGATGATGTCAAAAATTGTATTTATTCACACCGTGTGAAGTAACCGAACACAGCTTCGCTTTCTTCACATGGTGTGAATAAATACCTTTTATGACAACATTATCTTGGTGAGTGCTGTAGATTTTTGTTTTATATATATATAAATATAGAGAGGTAATACCGGTATACACATACATGTCCCGAGAGGTAATACCGGTATACACATACAAGTCCAGAGAGGTAATACAGGTATACACATACACGCTCAGAGAGGTAATACCGGTATACACATACACGCCCAGAGAGGTAATACCGGTATACACATACACGCCCAGAGAGGTAATACCGGTATACACATACGCGCCCAGAGAGGTAATACCGGTATACAGATACACGCCCAGAGAGGTAATACCGGTATACACATACACGCCCAGAAAGGTAATACCGGTATACACATACACGTCCGGAGAGGTAATACCGGTATACACATACACGCCCAGAGAGATAATACCGGTATGCACATACATGTCCGGAGAGGTAATACCGGTATACACATACCGGTATACACATACACGCCCAGACAGGTAATACCGGTATACACATACACGCCCAGAGAGGTAATACCGGTATACACATACACGCCCAGAGAGGTAATACCGGTATACACATACACGCCCAGAGAGGTAATACCGGTATACACATACACGCCCGGAGAGGTAATACCGGTATACACATACACGTCCGGAGAGGTAATACCGGTATACACATACACGTCCGGAGAGGTAATACCGGTATACACATACACGTCCGGAGAGGTAATACCGGTATACACATACACGTCCGGAGAGGTAATACCGGTATACACATACACGTCCGGAGAGGTAATACCGGTATACACATACACGTCCGGAGAGGTAATACCGGTATACACATACACGTCCGGAGAGGTAATACCGGTATACACATACACGTCCAGAGAGGTAATACCGGTATACACATACATGTCCGGAGAGGTAATACCGGTATACACATACATGTCCAGAGAGGTAATACCGGTATACACATACATGTCCAGAGAGGTAATACCGGTATACACATACTGCACCGACACACTTTATTCGAGCAAATACCCAGTATGTACCTGGCAGATACCTGGAATGCGCCGCTCCTCACCTCTGACAAGCCCCGTTGCGTTTGCCTTCCCAGCCTGGGTTCATGCCTGGCTGACGGGCGGCTGATCTGTTAAATGATAATGATTAGGATTTAATAGGCTGCAATGCTTCGCGTGTCTACCAGATGGCATAAATTCATGAATTGTAATGCAGTATATATATATATACTGTGCAGTATTGCAGCCAGTGGGAATAAAATGCTTCAATCCCTGCCTGGAAAATAACCCAATATACTCGGGCAGAAAACAGTCACAAACCTCAATACACCCGGGTATACCCGAATTCGTGGGACTAGCCGAGCTCGAATAAAGTGTGTCGCCAGTGTACATGCCCAGAGAGGTAATACCGGTATACACATACATGTCCAGAGAGGTAATACCGGTATACACATACATGCCCAGAGAGGTAATACCGGTATACACATACATGTCCAGAGAGTTAATACCGGTATACACATACATGTCCAGAGAGGTAATACCGGTATACACATACATGTCCAGAGAGGTAATACCGGTATACACATACATGTCCAGAGAGGTAATACCGGTATACACATACATGTCCAGAGAGGTAATACCGGTATACACATACATGTCCAGAGAGGTAATACCGGTATACACATACATGTCCAGAGAGGTAATACCAGTATACACATACATGCCCAGAGAGATAATACCGATATACACATACACGTCCAGAGAGGTAATACCGGTATCCACATACAGAGAGGTAATACCGCTCTACACATACATGTCCAGAGAGGTAATACCGATATACACATACACGCCCAGAGAGGTAATACCGGTATACACATACATGTCCAGAGAGGTAATACCGATATACACATACATGTCCAGAGAGGTAATACCGATATACACATACACGCCCAGAGAGGTAATACCGGTATACACATACATGTCCAGAGAGGTAATACCGATATACACATACACGCCCAGAGAGGTAATACCGGTATACACATACACGCCCAGAGAGGTAATACCGGTATACACATACATGTCCAGAGAGGTAATACCGGTATACACATACATGTCCAGAGAGGTAATACCGATATACACATACACGCCCACAGAGATAATACCGATATACACATACACGTCCAGAGAGGTAATACCGGTATCCACATACAGAGTTGTAATACCGGTATACACATACACACCCAGAGAGGTAATACCGGTATACACATACATGTCCAGAGAGGTAATACCGGTATACACATACACGCCCAGAGAGGTAATACCGGTATACACATACACGCCCACAGAGATAATACCGATATACACATACATGTCCAGAGAGGTAATACCGATATACACATACACGCCCAGAGAGGTAATACCGGTATACACATACACGCCCAGAGATGTAATACCGGTATACACATACATGTCCAGAGAGGTAATACCGGTATACACATACACGCCCAGAGAGGTAATACCGGTATACACATACACGCCCAGAGAGGTAATACTGGTATACACATACACGCCCAGAGAGGTAATACCGGTATACACCTACACGCCCAGAAAGGTAATACCGATATACACATACACGCCCAGAGAGGTAATACTGGTATACACATACATGCCCAGAGAGATAATACCGATATACACATACACGTCCAGAGAGGTAATACCGGTATCCACATACAGAGAGGTAATACCGCTCTACACATACATGTCCAGAGAGGTAATACCGATATACACATACACGCCCAGAGAGGTAATACCGGTATACACATACATGTCCAGAGAGGTAATACCGATATACACATACACGCCCAGAGAGGTAATACCGGTATACACATACATGTCCAGAGAGGTAATACCGATATACACATACACGCCCACAGAGATAATACCGATATACACATACACGTCCAGAGAGGTAATACCGGTATCCACATACAGAGTTGTAATACCGGTATACACATACACACCCAGAGAGGTAATACCGGTATACACATACATGTCCAGAGAGGTAATACCGGTATACACATACACGCCCAGAGAGGTAATACCGGTATACACATACACGCCCAGAGAGGTAATACCGGTATACACATACACGTCCAGAGAGGTAATACCGCTATACACATACACGCCCAGAGAGGTAATACCGCTATACACATACATGCCCAGAGAGGTAATACCGGTATACACATACATGTCCAGAGAGGTAATACCGGTATACACATACATGTCCAGAGAGGTAATACCAGTATACACATACATGCCCAGAGAGATAATACCGGTATACACATACAGAGAGGTAATACCGCTATACACATACATGTCCAGAGAGGTAATACCGGTATACACATACACGTCCAGAGAGGTAATACCGGTATCCACATACAGAGAGGTAATACCGCTCTACACATACATGTCCAGAGAGGTAATACCGATATACACATACACGCCCAGAGAGGTAATACCGGTATACACATACATGTCCAGAGAGGTAATACCGATATACACATACACGCCCAGAGAGGTAATACCGGTATACACATACATGTCCAGAGAGGTAATACCGATATACACATACACGCCCACAGAGATAATACCGATATACACATACACGTCCAGAGAGGTAATACCGGTATACACATACACGCCCAGAGAGGTAATACCGGTATACACATACACGCCCAGAGAGGTAATACCGCTATACACATACATGCCCAGAGAGGTAATACCGGTATACACATACACGCCCAGAGAGCTAATATCGGTATACACATACACACCCAGAGAGGTAATACCGGTATACACATACACACCTAGAGAGGTAATACCGGTATACACATACATGTCCCGAGAGGTAATACCGGTATACACATACACGCCCAGAGAGGTAATACTGGTATACACATACACACCTAGAGAGGTAATACCGGTATACACATACACACCCAGAGAGGTAATACCGGTATACACATACACGCCCAGAGAGGTAATACCGGTATACACATACACGTCCAGAGAGGTAATACCGCTATACACATACACGCCCAGAGAGGTAATACCGGTATGCACATACATGTCCAGAGAGCTAATACCGGTATACACATACATGTCCAGAGAGCTAATACCGGTATACACATACACGCCCAGAGAGGTAATACCGGAATACACATACATGCCCAGAGAGGTAATACCGGAATACACATACATGTCCAGAGAGCTAATACCGGTATACACATACACGCCTAGAAAGGTAATACCGGTATACACATACACGCCCAGAGAGGTAATACCGGTATACACATACATGTCCAGAGAGGTAATACCGGTATACACATACACGCCCAGAGAGGTAATACCGGAATACACATACATGCCCAGAGAGGTAATACCGGAATACACATACATGTCCAGAGAGCTAATACCGGTATACACATACACGCCTAGAGAGGTAATACCGGTATACACATACACGCCCAGAGAGGTAATACCGGTATACACATACATGTCCAGAGAGGTAATACCGGTATACACATACACACCCAGAGAGGTAATACCGGTATACACATACACGCCCAGAGAGGTAATACTGGTATACACATACACGCCCAGAGAGGTAATACCGGTATACACCTACACGCCCAGAAAGGTAATACCGATATACACCTACACGCCCAGAAAGGTAATACCGATATACACATACACGTCCAGAGAGGTAATACCGGTATCCACATACAGAGTTGTAATACCGGTATACACATACACACCCAGAGAGGTAATACCGGTATACACATACATGTCCAGAGAGGTAATACCGGTATACACATACACGCCCAGAGAGGTAATACCGGTATACACATACACGCCCAGAGAGGTAATACCGGTATACAGATACACGCCCAGAGAGGTAATACCGGTATACACATACACGCCCAGAGAGGTAATACCGATATACACATACATGTCCAGAGAGGTAATACCGGTATACACATACACGTCCAGAGAGGTAATACCGCTATACACATACACGCCCAGAGAGGTAATACCGCTATACACATACATGTCCAGAGAGGTAATACCGGTATACACATACATGTCCAGAGAGGTAATACCAGTATACACATACATGCCCAGAGAGATAATACCGGTATACACATACAGAGAGGTAATACCGCTATACACATACATGTCCAGAGAGGTAATACCGGTATACACATACACGTCCAGAGAGGTAATACCGGTATCCACATACAGAGAGGTAATACCGCTCTACACATACATGTCCAGAGAGGTAATACCGATATACACATACACGCCCAGAGAGGTAATACCGGTATACACATACATGTCCAGAGAGGTAATACCGATATACACATACACGCCCAGAGAGGTAATACCGGTATACACATACATGTCCAGAGAGGTAATACCGATATACACATACACGCCCACAGAGATAATACCGATATACACATACACGTCCAGAGAGGTAATACCGGTATCCACATACAGAGAGGTAATACCGGTATACACATACACACACAGAGAGGTAATACCGGTATACACATACATGTCCAGAGAGGTAATACCGGTATACACATACACGCCCAGAGAGGTAATACCGGTATACACATACACGTCCAGAGAGGTAATACCGCTATACACATACACGCCCAGAGAGGTAATACCGCTATACACATACATGCCCAGAGAGGTAATACCGGTATACACATACACGCCCAGAGAGCTAATATCGGTATACACATACACACCCAGAGAGGTAATACCGGTATACACATACACACCTAGAGAGGTAATACCGGTATACACATACATGTCCCGAGAGGTAATACCGGTATACACATACACGCCCAGAGAGGTAATACTGGTATACACATACACACCTAGAGAGGTAATACCGGTATACACATACACACCCAGAGAGGTAATACCGGTATACACATACACGCCCAGAGAGGTAATACCGGTATACACATACACGTCCAGAGAGGTAATACCGCTATACACATACACGCCCAGAGAGGTAATACCGGTATGCACATACATGTCCAGAGAGCTAATACCGGTATACACATACATGTCCAGAGAGCTAATACCGGTATACACATACACGCCCAGAGAGGTAATACCGGAATACACATACATGCCCAGAGAGGTAATACCGGAATACACATACATGTCCAGAGAGCTAATACCGGTATACACATACACGCCTAGAAAGGTAATACCGGTATACACATACACGCCCAGAGAGGTAATACCGGTATACACATACATGTCCAGAGAGGTAATACCGGTATACACATACACGCCCAGAGAGGTAATACCGGAATACACATACATGCCCAGAGAGGTAATACCGGAATACACATACATGTCCAGAGAGCTAATACCGGTATACACATACACGCCTAGAGAGGTAATACCGGTATACACATACACGCCCAGAGAGGTAATACCGGTATACACATACATGTCCAGAGAGGTAATACCGGTATACACATACACACCCAGAGAGGTAATACCGGTATACACATACACGCCCAGAGAGGTAATACTGGTATACACATACACGCCCAGAGAGGTAATACCGGTATACACCTACACGCCCAGAAAGGTAATACCGATATACACATACACGCCCAGAGAGGTAATACTGGTATACACATACACACCCAGAGAGGTAATACTGGTATACACATACACGTCCAGAGAGGTAATACTGGTATACACATACACACCCAGAGAGGTAATACCGGTATACACATACACGCCCAGAGAGGTAATACTGGTATACACATACACGCCCAGAGAGGTAATACCGGTATACACCTACACGCCCAGAAAGGTAATACCGATATACACATACACACCCAGAGAGGTAATACCGGTATACACATACACACCCAGAGAGGTAATACCGGTATACACATACACGCCCAGAGAGGTAATACCGGTATACACATACACGCCCAGAGAGGTAATACCGGTATACACATACACGTCCAGAGAGGTAATACCGCTATACACATACACGCCCAGAGAGGTAATACCGGTATGCACATACATGTCCAGAGAGCTAATACCGGTATACACATACATGTCCAGAGAGCTAATACCGGTATACACATACACGCCCAGAGAGGTAATACCGGAATACACATACATGCCCAGAGAGGTAATACCGGAATACACATACATGTCCAGAGAGCTAATACCGGTATACACATACACGCCTAGAGAGGTAATACCGGTATACACATACACGCCCAGAGAGGTAATACCGGTATACACATACATGTCCAGAGAGGTAATACCGGTATACACATACACACCCAGAGAGGTAATACCGGTATACACATACACGCCCAGAGAGGTAATACTGGTATACACATACACGCCCAGAGAGGTAATACCGGTATACACCTACACGCCCAGAAAGGTAATACCGATATACACATACACACCCAGAGAGGTAATACCGGTATACACATACACGCCCAGAGAGGTAATACTGGTATACACATACACACCCAGAGAGGTAATACTGGTATACACATACACGTCCAGAGAGGTAATACTGGTATACACATACACACCCAGAGAGGTAATACCGGTATACACATACACGCCCAGAGAGGTAATACTGGTATACACATACACGCCCAGAGAGGTAATACCGGTATACACCTACACGCCCAGAAAGGTAATACCGATATACACATACACACCCAGAGAGGTAATACCGGTATACACATAAACACCCAGAGAGGTAATACCGGTATACACACACACGCCCAGAGAGGTAATACCGGTATACACATAAACACCCAGAGAGGTAATACCGGTATACACATAAACACCCAGAGAGGTAATACCGATATACACATACACACCCAGAGAGGTAATACCGGTATACACATAAACACCCAGAGAGGTAATACCGGTATACACATACACGCCCAGAGAGGTAATACCGGTATACACATACACGCCCAGAGAGGTAATACTGGTATACACATACACACCCAGAGAGGTAATACTGGTATACACATACACGTCCAGAGAGGTAATACTGGTATACACATACACACCCAGAGAGGTAATACCGGTATACACATACATGTCCAGTATTATCTCTCATTTTTTACTGGACAGTGTCCAAATACAGGACAGTCCGGTTCAATGCTGGACACCTGGCAGCGTTACTTCTGTACTCGTCTCCTACAATGTGGTCAAATAATGTTTACTATTCATACTTAACAATACATCACCGAGATATTTTCTTCGTTTCTAAGCATTTTGAGGGCTTCCTGGTAAATGTAGCTTTGCGTTGGTGCGTTTCCTGTTACAGTGTCGCACATAGTGACCAGTGCCGGGTCCTTTGCTTGTTTATCACACAATGAGCACAGTTGCCAGTGGAACCTGTGCAGCAGCCTTTGTTATGGACTAACGACTCCAACACAAACAGCACAATAAGGTATCGTATTCCTGTCCGTGGTGTGTGATTAATAGCCCCAGCACTGCCACAGCGGCACGCAGCATATTCATAATTATTCCAATAATAACCCCCCGGATAAATCCTGTATTACAGGCCACGTGCTGCGAGATTCTGACGGCAGATAAGATCCACGTGGCCCAGCTTCTCTGCCCAATTTCCTGTCTCCTGTAAAACCTCAGAGCCTGTTTGATTCTTGGCGTTGCTGAGCGCTGCCTCCCTCCCACTTTAGAGAATTACCTTTTATTCTAACACTTCTCTTTCTCTGATATATACTCCCCTCTGGGGCTTTGTTAGAACCCTTTATGTACTGTATATGAAAGTTTCGGTCATATCCTTCCTTTGGAGGATCCACCCTCACTCCCCCCCCTCTCCACTTCTCCCCCCTCCACAACTTCTCTCTCCCTCCACTTCTCCCCCCTCCACTCCTTCTCTCTCCCTCCACTTCTATCTCCCCCCTCCACTCCTCTCCCCCTCTAAGCCCTCCTCTCTCCCACCCTCCTCTCTCCCCCCATCCTCTGCCCCCTCCACTCCTCTCTCCACCCTCCTCCTCTCTCCCCCTTCCTCCTCTCTCTCCCCCCTTCCTCCTCTCTCTCCCCCCCTTCCTCATCTCTCCCCCTTCCTCATCTCTCCCCCCTTCCTCATCTCTCCCCCCTCCTCCTCTCCCCCTCTCCTCTCTCACCCCCACATCTCTCCCTCCCCCTTCCTCCTCTCTCCCCCTCCTTCCTCCTCTCTCCCCCTCCTCCTCTCTTCCCCCCCTCCTCCTCTCTTCCCCCCCTCCTCCTCTCTCCCCCCCTCCTCCTCTCTCCCCCCCCTCCTCCTCTCTCCCCCCCTCCTCCTCTCTCCCCCCCTCCTCCTCTCTCCCCCCCCTCCTCCTCCTCTCTCCCCCCCCTCCTCCTCCTCCCTCCCCCCTCCTCCTCTCTCCCCACCCCCTCCACCTCTCTCCCGCCCCCCCCCTGGTACTAAGATTGCAAATTTTGTCCGCACAGTGACCATAGTGTTGTCATTCCGTGTTACTTTGTATCACGAATTATTTATCCGCATACAGTTGTAATTCCTTTACTATAAATATAATCCTATTTCCTTAACAACGTTGGCTGCAGATTGGAAATATGATGACCTACGTGTCGTAAACAGCTTTTTCGAAACAAAATTGGTGCATGTAAATTTCATTTTAAATTGCACAATACAGATCTAAATACAGATGTAATAAAAATGGTATCTGTGCGCCACAAAAATAGTTGAAACTTTGTCCAAATCGTCTGCCAAGTAAAATCTGGCATAAACCTAAAAGGTCAGAACATAGTGTGAGCACATATTTACATCCCTATGCATCAACCAAAACTGTATTCTAACGCAGCATGGATGTTTCATTATATAGGTTAATAAAATGGATTATTTTCACGGTATGGCTAATATAAATAATATTACACTAATCATTTATATTTACCAACACTGGTTCTAGATTTTAACAAAAAATTCAATCTTATACTATATTAGTGAAAGCACTGTATGCCTGCCTGCCTGCTGGATGTCCGGTGTCCCTAGGGGAAATCTCATTGGTCCCTTGGGCCGCCCCCGCACACCTCTCATTGGCCTGAGGCGGAGTGACGGCCCAAAGGACACACAGGGACACACACACACACACACACACACACACACACAGACACACACACACACACACACTCACACACACACACACACAGGGACACACACACACACACACACAGTAGGGGGGGGGGGTGTACATTAGCAGCATTGTATAACCCGGGGGGGGGGGGGGGCTCACATACCCGCCTCCGCCTCCGCCTCTTCCTCCCCGAAATCAGCCTCCACACCCGCGCGCACGTCCTCCTCTCCCCGTGTCTCCCGCGCTTTCAAACACCCCCCCCCCCCCCCGGCGCCGCTACAGTGAGCGGAGGAGCGAGTGCCCGGGACACAGCGGGGGAGCGGCCACAACAAGCTGCCTCCTGCCTCAGTTCCACGTGGGAGCGGCCGGACGGGTGAGTGAGCGGCCTTCACCCACCCCTCACCCCCCTTCAAATCACCTCCCCTCCACCCCCCCCCCCCCCCCCGGCGTCGCTACAGTCAGCGGAGCGAGCGAGCGCCCGGGACACAGCGGGGGAGCGGCCACAACAAGCTGCCTCCCGCCTCAGATCCACGTGGGAGCGGCCGGACGGGTGAGGGAGCTGCCGGACGGGTGAGTGAGCGGCCGGACGGGTGAGGGAGCGGCCTTCACCTCCCCTCACCCCCCTTCACCTCACCTCCCCTCACCCACCCCTCACCTCCCCTCACTCCACTTCCCTTCCCTTCCACCTTCCTCCACCCCCCCTTCACCTCCCCTCCACCCCCCCTTCACCTCCACCCCCCTTCACCTCCCCTTCACCCCCCCCACCTCCCCTTCACCCCCCACCTCCCCTTCACCCCCCACCTCCCCTTCACCCCCCCACCTCCCCTCCACCCCCCCTTCACCTCCCCTCCACCCCCCCTTCACCTCCCCTCCACCCCCCCCTTCACCTCCCCTCCACCCCCCCCTTCACCTCCCGTCCACTCCCCCCCCCTCACCTCCCCTCCACCCCCCCCTTCACCTCCCCTCCACCCCCCCTCCACCCACCCCTTCACCTCCCCTCCACCCCCCCCTTCACCTCCCCTCCACCCCCCCCTTCACCTCCCCTCCACCCCCCCCTTCACCTCCCCTCCACCCCCCCCCTTCACCTCCCCTCCACCCCCACCCTTCACCTCCCCTCCACCCCCACCTTCACCCCCCCTTCACCGTCCCTTCACTCCCCCCTTACAACCTCCCACCACCTCCTCACCACCTCCACCCCCCTTCCCACCTCCCCCACCCCCCTTCCCAACTCCCCACCACCTCCCCCCCCTTCCCCCCACCCCCCCCCTTCCCACCACCTCCCCCCCACCCCCCTCCTTCCCACCACCTCCCCCCCACCCCCCCCCCCTTCCCACCACCTCCCCCCCCACCCCCCCTTCCCTGAGGCGGAGTCACGGGCCAAAGGACACACAGGGACACAGACACACACACACGTAGACACACACACACACACACACGTAGACACACACACACAGACGTAGACACACACACACGTATACACACACACACACGTATACACACACACACACGTATACACAAACACACACACGTAGACACAAACACACACACGTAGACACACACACACATAGACACACACGTAGACACACACGTACACACACACACACACGTACACACACACACACGTACACACACGCACGTAGACACACACACACGTACACGTAGACACACACACATGTACACGTAGACACACACACACATGTACACGTAGACACGTACACACACACACACACACACACATGTACACGTACACACACACACACACATGTACACGTAGACACGTACACACACACACATGTACACGTATACTCACACACATGTACACGTACACACACACATGGAGAGATACACACACACACATGGAGACATACACACACACACATGTACACATACACACACACGTATACACTCACACACGTATACACACAGGTATACATACACATAATGTATACACACACACATGTATACACACACATGTATACACACACATGTATACACACACACACATGTATACACACACACATGTATACACACACACACATGTATACACACACACACACACGTGTATACACACACACACACGTGTATACACACACACATGTGTATACACACACACATGTGTATACACACACATGTGTATACACACACATGTGTATACACACACATGTATACACACACACACATGTATACACACATACACATGTATACACACACACACATGTATACACACACACACACACTTATACACACACACACATACAATGTATACACACAAACATGTATACACACACACAAACATGTATACACGTGTATACACGTGTATACACACACATGTGTATACACACACACGTATACACACACACAATATATACATACACACAATGTATACACACATGTGTATACACACACGTGTATACACACACACACATGTGTATACACACACACGTGTATACACACACACACACGTGTATACACACACACATGTGTATACACACACACACACGTGTATACACACACACACGTGTATACACACACACACAAACATGTATACACACACACACCCCAGCACCACCACATCAGCACACCGGTATGCCCCCCCAGCACACTGGCATTCTCGCCTCCCCACCATTCCCAGCCCCCATCAACACCCACACATCGCCACCTTTGCACCTCCCCCATCGGCACACCCACATCCGCACCCCCACATCAGCACCAAACCCTCCCAAATCAGCACACCAATACAATCACCATCAGTACAGCCACAGCAGCACTACCACCGCACATGGGCCGCGTGGACCACTCCCCACCCAAATCCCACACCCACACCACAAACATCCCGGGCAACGCCGGGGCTCTCAGCTAGTTCTATATAATAATTAGATTGTAAGCTCATCGGAGCAGGGACTCCTTTTCCTAAATGTTACTTTTATGTCTGAAGCTCTTCTTCCCATTATGTGTTATTTGTATTATGTGTTATTTATATGATTGTCGTGTGTATAACTGCTGTAAGGCGCTATGTACATTAATGGCGCTATATAAATAAAGACATACATACATACATACATATACGTCAAAAACAATGGGGAAATTGCTGCTGAAAATGTTCGGAACGGGCCGCTGCAGCTCAACCCCCTTATAACGCCGTGCTTGGGGTCCAAAGAATCACATCGCGTTATAAGCGGATCGCGTTAGAAATAATGTACAATTGTATGCATTGTACAATAAAGTATTTAAGATACCAATAATCGTGTTGTAAAGTATTCCTAAATACGAAAATTGGGAGCCACGCTTGCATCGCGTTATAAGCGGATCCGCGTTATAAGCGGATTCGCGTTGTAATGAATCGCGTTATAAGCGGATTCGCGTTGTAGCGGATCGCAGTGTAACGGATTTAGCTGTAATATAGAATGATTCCCTTAACCTTTGTTGTAGTAGGAGCCCCCTCTAGTGTGGAATACGAGTACTGCAGTAGCTGGTTGGACATATCATTACACAGCAAACTTTTGGGTAATATAAAAAGATTTTGCTGGAAGGTGAAAGCATCAAATAAAAATGATCACTGCAGATAAGAAGAGACATGAGTTATCTGCTTTAAAGCGGCAATCTCACCAGCTAACCGTCTATGTTTTACAGGTTGGGAAGCAAGGATCCTCCGGAGTTAAACCGCGCTATATTCCGCTTCAGCGGCCCCGCCGTTTCCCGAGCTACTTACCAGTAAAGTAACCGGCGCTATGTCCTGGTTTTTAAAGGGAATTTAGATGGGCGTCCAATAGGAAACCACAACCAATGACATTGAGTCTTCCTATTGGCACAAGGGACGCGTGAGATATGGTAGCCATTTTGTTTCCCCATAAAATGTAAAACCAGTAAGTATTTCAGAAACTGAAAGTAGTGTGGCTGATCTCAAGGGGACCCCTCAATTCCCATCACGTACAAAAAAAGAGGGGGGGGGAGAAATAATTAAAAAATAAGGTCACAACTTTTGAACAGCGTTTAATGAACATGTACAGGACTAATAAAAGTATAAGACGCATCAGAACAGGAGACGATGAAACAAAACGCACGGCGCAGGGAAGCCCGAGCCAGCAGGAGCCGCGTAGTCTGTCCGTCAGGGACGATGTGCAACCAAATGAAGACAACTTTTATTTGAAGAGTTACTGGTGAAAAAGACCCGGTACTTCAAAAAGTCTGGACTTTTGAAGAAGAGGACTGGTACGTTTTAGGCCGTGATTCTGCTAGCGCCTTGTCCATCAACCAAGCACCTTCCTGTCTTCCCAAGCAAACGCCAATTCATCCTCCTCTCCTCCGCAAAACCCAGCTGCTGGCCGCACCGCTGACCCTTCGCCCGTTTCCCAGGTGTCCCTTTTATGTCTGAAGCGCTCCTTCCCATTATGCGTTATCTGTATTATTTGTTATTTATATGACATGTATATTATTGCTGTGAAGCGCTGTGCACGTTAATGGCGCTATATAAATAAAGATATATATATACGTAAGTACATACAAACTATAGTTTAGGAGTGAGTCAAGTGTTATCAATCCATACTTGGACTAGAAGAAATTGAGCAGCAGCTCTCGAGTTATATTCATTTCTATGAATAAGAAAGAGAAAATAAGCTTTATCACCCAAGCACATTTCTGAAAAGCCCTATCCCGAACCCCCCACTTCCCACTCCTTTTATATCATTTATTTAATTATTATGTACTTATTATTTATTCCCCCCGTGCTCCCAACAAAAAGTGCATTTAAACTTTAATAAAATATTACGTTTAAAACGTGCAGATATTCAGTTGAAGTTGTCCTAGATTTTCCATTTGTTTCGAGTGTGTATTTTATTGTATAAACATTTAGCAGGCCTCTTCTCGAAATAACTATTGCCCACTTATTGCAGGCTCATTAAATCGCTGCTTTGCATTGAAGTGCAGGCTCCTCTTAGCAAAAAGGTGAAATATGACAATTCTTCCTTTCTTAGGGCAGCCTTCTAACTCTATACTGATAGCGAGAGTAATTGCAGCTTTAGTTCCTGTTACACACGTAGTTGTGAATACATTGGCCATGATATTGGTCTCTATTCGATTAGTAATGGATAAACAGAGCTCATAGAATTGATACAGAACACTGGTTTATTGCACAATTCCCATTATTTTTATTACAGGGAAATGTGTAAAAGCTCATAAACAGGGAGTAAAACAAAGCATATCCCTTATTCCTTCCCAGTCCTGCTCTCTCACTATATCTCCGTGTTTTGCCCGGTCTATATCTTGTTCCCTGCCCACTCTTTCCATCGAACTCCTATATATTTCTTCTCCTGTCCCCTCCTCCCGTCTCTCTTTCCATCCCTCCATATTCCTCTCCCTGTATCTCTTCTCCCCCTAAGGGGTTTGTTTGCATCTGGTCCAGTGCTGGCCTGTCACTGCAGGGTGTCACATGGGAGTGCAATGCCACCTCATCAGAGAGTGACATCACATTGGGAGTTTGATGACATCACCACATGCCAATATTTAGGCAGGTTTGCCCACACATCTGAGGCGCATTTGCTCTGGGCATTGGAGGTTAAAAGTTGTTGTGAGTTTAGAAGAGAGAATTTGTGGGGGTTTTTCGACATGGGTCAAAGTTGTGTGCGGGCACAACGCCAACGCGGGACGTCTAAGGACGGAAATGCGAAGGGGCGTTCGTGGATTCAGAGGCGCTCCAAGAGATCCCAACAGGAACAGGTTTGTTTTGTTACTATACTTATATTGGACAAAAGAAAAGAGAGGGACAAACGGATTTATTGTCATTATTTAAATAAAACATGTTTAGACAGAACTGCGCCTTAAACCCTGATACCAGCGACTCAGTACAACTTGTGCAGGTATTGGATGCAATGTGCAGAGTTGTACTTTGTTTAGATTAAGGCAACGTTTATAGTACAAGCGCGCGAAGGAGCGGATGGCATGGCGTGCGCCGGAGTGCATGGCATCGCGCGTGCACCGGAGTGCATGGCATCGCGCGTGCGCCGGAGTGCATGGTGTGCGAGTGCGACGGAGTGCATGGTGTGCGAGTGCGACGGAGTGCATGGTGTGCGAGTGCGCCGGAGTGCATGGTGTGCGAGTGCGACGGAGTGCATGGCATTGCGCGTGCGCCGGAGTGCATGGTGTGCGAGTGCGACGGAGTGCATGGTGTGCGAGTGCGACGGAGTGCATGGCATTGCGCGTGCGCCGGAGTGCATGGTGTGCGAGTGCGACGGAGTGCATGGCATGGCGTGTGAAGGAGCGGATGGCATCGGTGCCTGTCGCTCGAGCGATCCCTGCACTCTGATGGGTGGCGTTGCCGTGACGTCCAGAGGCTGGTTCGCCCTCATTGGCTGAACCACTCACGTGAAAATTATTTGTCGACTCAAAACTCTGCTGCGTGGTCGCTCTTCCTCACTGGCGCGCACTATGGCCGGCCCGATAGCGATGCTGCATTTTGTTTGCGTCGCACGTACTATAATCGCGGCCTTAGATGTTGTTTACCATCAATGTCAAACCGTGCCTCTTTATTTCAAATAGTTTCATATCCACATTAATTTCAGGGCAGCTAATGAGATGGCGCCAACCATCAGAATACTCATCACAATAAAATACCTGTGACAAAAACAAATAATACAGTTTTACTTCTAGTTATTTTTATTCATTAGACCTAAATAATGTGATTATGTTATTTGCCAATGTATCCACAAGGTACAAACAAGCAACATTACCCGTGAGATGTCTCTAACTCCATTTACGCACAAACAGCTACATATTCAACAACTTACGTGTTACACTTTCCTTCAGCACCGCAAAAAGCTACAAGACACTAAGGGGCGGTTTAGATTTGGCTAATGACAGTGGACTCGAAGCTCAAACTCATTAAGTGGGAGCAAATGGCTGGTTTGCACCTCAAAAAAATGAGACCCCAATTTAGAGTTTGCCAAAAATAGGCACAAAAGGCATTTAAAAAAAAAAAAAACTTCTGGGTCGAGCACCAGGTGCAAATCAGACCACACTACAAAGACCCTGCATGTGTAACATGCATTTTGGGAAACCATGTTGCTTTTGCTGCTCTGTTAATGCACAGGCGCTACCTGCACAGATTCTTATTCAGGTGATTAGACCAAGACCCCGGGAAGGGAAATCATTTATAGGCGGGAGTCAGTATATGTGGCAAGCATAATTATGTGGAACTCAATGTGTACCAGCCAACACCTCATATAATCCCGGAAATATCACATCTTATTCCATCTGATCTAGATCCACAAATTCTAATTAGAACAGCTATCCCCCCAAACTAAACTCCTGTCTGTACCCCACTTCTGTGCTGCAGGATCATGTCACACACACATATACACACACACTTCAGCTACACACACACACACTGCAGCTATACACACACTGCAGCTCCACACACACCTACACACACACTGCAGCTACACTCTAAACTCTTCCTCTCTCTCCCCTCCATTCTCTCTTTCTCCCGTCTCTCCCTGCTTCCCTCTCTCCCCTCACCACAATACATCCCCTACACCACAATATCCACACATTACATAACATCGCCTCCCCCCTCCGCCCCCCCACAGTACCCACACAATATACACCCGTCCTCCACAATACCCACACGTTTTGGGGCTGGTTGGCATGTGGTAGCAAGGCCTGTGGTAGCACGCCAGTCCACCGCATGACTTCCGGTTTTACCTGTTTTAACCCAACTTTCTTCCATTGTTTTAAATGAATGAAGATCAGCTTCTCCCCCCCCCAAAAGTATTTTGTAGCTTCCACCAATGGAACTGCCCTCCCAATCCAATCAGGGCGTTTCTGTCACCCAATAAGATTTCTGATTTGTATTAGTTACATTTCTAACTGAACATAGATGATCGTGCCCAAATCCTCTAGCAATTCTCTAATTGTGGGAATCTGAGCCAAGGGGGTTTAAATCCCCATTTCTTATGGTAGAAAAGTTACCCATTAGAAACGGTCTGATGGTCATTAAAAGGGAACAGCGTATGTTATAATGACTTCTAATGTACATGATACCGCGCTCCTCCCTATAGAAGTTTGCTGCAGGTAAAAAGATAGGCCTTACATATAGAAAAAGAACGATTCCTGCGCTCCTACCAATTAGGCTAAGATAAAATAATATTCTCATGAAAAAGGGTATTTGATTAAACCCTTTGGCCAAAGCATTTGTAAGCCTGCATGCCACGTCAAGGCAACCCGTTTAATGCAGGTACCTACACTATACTGTATATACATGTAATAATTGTCCCATGGACTGGTGAAAAAGTGTTAAATGCCCTGTACAGTTTCTCACTAATATTAGGCAATCCTTTTCCTTGCTGCATACTTCCATAGGGCATTTTAAATTTAGTATCTCTGGAACGTCATAGGGGTAGGTTATTGGCTCATCTGCTTTACATAGCAGTTACTGAGCCCCTACCAATTTTCCAATTAGTGCAGGTATATTACACCCCAGTGTCAGTCTGGACATCACCCTCCATTGAATGGTGGGTGAATGAGTAAGGCTGACAGAGAGATGTATATGTGTAAGTTGTATTATATTCACACCAGGGAATTTGTGCACCCTGATTACCTTTATAGCAAAGGTAAGTATGATACTGGCTTTAGCCAGATTTTAATTGCACTATTCACATAAGCTTATGCTTTATTTAACCCCTTCAGGGCTTTAACACTTTTTCACCAGTCCATGGGACCATTATTACATATATATACAGTATAGTGTAGGTACCTGCATTAAACGGGTTGCCTTGACGTGGCATGCAGGCTTACAAATGCTTTGGCCAAAGGGTTTAACCAAATACCCTTTTTCATGAGAATATTATTTTATCTTAGCCTAATTGGTAGGAGCGCAGGAATCGTTCTTTTTGTTTTTCTATAATGACTTCTAATACCATATCCTGCAGATGGACTTCATACCCTGCATTATATAGAGGAGATGTGACCTCCATGGGAATGTGCCACGTTCAATGTCCTTAGGTGTATAATGTAAAGCGTAGATAATTACCAGGTCGCATATTGAGGGAGGGAATGTACATTACTGTCTGCTGAATAAATACTGTCATTACAGGAGACAATATCTGTGGAGGACGAGGGTACTGTGGTAAAAACCCAGGTGTGGGACGAGGGCGAAGGATTTGGACTGGAAGCATCAGCGGAACCATCCATAAAATCAGTGGAATAGTAAGTGATATGCACAGTTTCTGTAGGGATTCAGTGCCAGGAATATCCACATTCACTGTCTATATTTGGTATGGGGACAGGGGGCATTTAGTAAGCGAGGTAATGTAGTAAATATATACATTCTCTGTCGTATGAAAGGCATTGTAGGGATTGAATTGCTGGAGACAAGTCACTAAAGGTAGATAAAAAAGCAGGGCTCCAAAAAAGGTTTGGCGTGAAAATGATTTGACGCCTGTGTGTGCTGCGTTGGTGGGCCAGCGGCAACCCCTGCGACCCCACGACCTCCCTCGCTCTTGGTAGAGGTCTTTGTGTGCAAATCTGGCCAGCTGAATGGCCACTGCAAAAATGTCCCTAATTGGCCCAGAAGGCCTGGGGTGAGTCTGTGACGTAAGCCCCCCTGCAATTGGCAAAATCCCTTGTGTGCTTCCCTGATTGGTGCGGATTCAGGCCCATAGGAGATTATAGAATAACACAACATAAATAATAACAAAAATATATTTAACCCATAAAGCCATTAATTGTCACTGTGGCTAACTAAGCCCTCACACTGGGAGCCTAAATAGCCATATTGGCAATCAATGTTGACCTGTATAACATATTGAATATCTTACCCCAGCTGAGATGAAGGCCATCCTCATCTTCATGGCTGAAGCCGCCCCGGAATAATTCATGCTGTTAATTACGTTCCGATAAATGTGGGGACGTGTTGCACTGTGTGACAATACACAAACATGCGGTATTGTGACTATTTTTTCACTGGATCCGCTATTTTTAACAGACGTGTAGGCGATGGGTGCAGAGGTTTAAAAGAGGAGACGTACTGTAGTTTTAGGGGAAATCAAAACAGGCTTTTATTAGCCGACGGTTTGAAACCACAAAAATACCGCTTATGTTTCAGCAAAAAGGGAGTAGCTACCGATCGGGGAGAGGGAACTTCTCCAGCGAGTGTGGCATGTTATCTGAGCTTTGTAACTAGCTACACTTGCAAACTCGTTCGACAAGTGCCCCAAATTCTCGATAAGTCACTTATCGAAGCTACTAGAATAGGCCCTATAGTCTTTTTAAAGGATTAACGAACCAGATGAGCAGGTTAATTAGGACAGTCTGCTTTAAATTAACCTGCTCAGTGCTGGGCTCAAGCTCTCCACACAGGTTTCCCTGCGAAGCTAATTAGACAGGGAATGCCCCCTGTTAAGGACCCCATATAAGAATGCTGCATGTGTAGCGCTGCAGCGTGGATGAATTGCACTATAAAAATAAACCAGTTTTGGCTTCATGGAGCTTGATGCATCCAGGCCTACGTGTCATAGTGTAGGAAATATTGATTTTCGGTTCTATAGAGGTTGACACACTTGCTTGAAACAAGTCACTAATAGTAGAAAAGAAACAAGGCTCCAAAAAATGTAAAGTGGAAATATAGGAAGCCACGCAGATGGGTTTGTAATAAGAACACTAAAGAAATATTTGTATGGGGTGCGCTAGAACGTGGATATCCCTCACACACACACCCAGAAATAAACCAGTCATCCTCTTTCTTTATTTTAGTCCAATATTCAACACCGACAGTGAGAGCTCGGAGGAGTCGGAGTTTGAGTTGACTTCAGCACCTGTATCCGCGCCCTCAGAGCCTCCATCGTTTAGTCCAATATTCAACTCCGACAGTGAGAGCTCGGAGGAGTCGGAGTTTGAGTTGACTTCAGCACCTGTATCCGCGCCCTCAGAGCCTCCATCGTTTAGTCCAATATTCAACTCCGACAGTGAGAGCTCGGAGGAGTCGGAGTTTGAGTTGACTTCAGCACCTGTATCCGCGTCCTCAGAGCCTCCATCGTTTAGTCCAATATTCAACTCCGACAGTGAGAGCTCGGAGGAGTCGGAGTTTGAGTTGACTTCAGCACCTGTATCCGCGTCCTCAGAGCCTCCATCGTTTAGTCCAATATTCAACTCCGACAGTGAGAGCTCGGAGGAGTCGGAGTTTGAGTTGACTTCAGCACCTGTATCCGCGTCCTCAGAGCCTCCATCGTGCAGTGAGTACAGTGCTGAAGAGGAGGAGGCCACAGTACTCACTGAGTGTGAAGCTATGCTTCACACTTATGCCATAGACGATGGTTCAGCCGGCTTCAGAAACCTGACCCTACAGCCAATAAACCTCGAAACGTGTAACTATCCTATGGGACGGCCTGATGGTGTCAGATCCAATGGCGGTGGTGCTGGACCCGGATCTGAGGTTGCCGCGAGGCTTCACTGTTATACTAGAGGAATACCCATTCGCCAAGGTCCAGCCGGAATGAAACTCCCGGGCCTACAGACAATAAACTTGGAGAAATGTTCCTGTCCTATGGGACTGGACTCGCCTGAGGAAATCAGTGCTGTATTCAACATCCACAATCGGCTGCCTGGGTGGGCTCCCTCCGTCACCAGCTAAGACCAAGCATGCCCCCCTCCACAGGTAGGAAAACGTGGATGAGGGGGGGGGGGGAGCAAAAGACAAATGGGGGAAGAGAGGGGGGTATATTCCTTTGGACTTTACGGAATTGTCCATAGGGAATAATAGAAATCCACTATAGATTGTGGCAGCGTGAGTTCAATATGTCATTGTTGCTATTTACATCCTTGCAAAAAAGTTTGCGTGTTAATGCCTCCATTCTTAATGCATAGGAGGGTTAGGCTGGGAAACTCCTATTTGGCTCTTACTGTACATCCAAAGAAAGGAGAGATGGAGCACAGCTGGTAGTAAATAAACTTTATTTACAGTTTATTTAACAGTTTATTTACTACCAGCTGTGCTCCATCTCTCCTTTCTTTGGATGTCCGGTCACTGTGGAGTAGTGGCAGCCCGCACCCACGGAGGAAGTTCTGTTGAAGACCCCACAAATGTGAGTTATTCCAACCTACACATCTGAATTACCTTATACTTACCCAACCGATGTTTATGTCTGGTCACTAGCCAGTGAAAGTCACACATTATTCTAGTGGGACTTTTTCCAGCTATTCGGTATCTAGTGGAAGTGGTTTTATTTCAGTGTTGGAGTTTTTTGGTCTGGGAATACATGGGACCTCCAATGGACACTATAATGCTTTAATGTCTATAGGCTATGTGGCCAGTGGCTCATGTTAGAGCACCATACAGTTTTTGTGATTTTTTTGGCTCTTACTGTAATTTTGCGTAAATTGTAAATTCAGATCATTACAATGTAAATAATTGATAATCATATATATCACCCTGCCAGATAAAAGGAATATCATTTATATATCTTTTCCAGAGGATCAAGCTCACACTGTGGATTGCTATGCGTTATAATATTCTTCCCATATTCCACTAAGGAGACTTGCTCCCAGTGGCTGTAACGTAGTCACGGATAAAACGCTTTGTTGAACTAGAAGAAATTGTGTTTTAAAATCTGATCCCATCAATTAAAATAATGTGTGTTATACTTTTTCCCTGTTGGGATCATTGCCTTTTAATAGCCTCACAGCCTTTAGTAGGATCTGTTGATGTGTATAACGGAGTCACCTCGCATGTGACAAAAAATAAAATCATCTTTCTAATTGATGAAGTTGATTGTGCTTAAAGCGCGCGGTGGTGTGGTATGAGGTATGGCGGGACGCGAAATATATATTAGTATTGGAAGTTTGTCTATGTTCTCAGATAAGTTATATGTTAATCTAATGATACCTCATACGATTGGCATTCCTGGTTAGGCTGTAATAGTTTTGTGTATCTTGGGCAGAAAATGTAGGAATTTAAAGTACAACATGGAGTTTAACAGGAAACTCTAGAGGCCTCTTCCACTGATATATGGAGCTAATAGATTTCATCTCTCTATTCACAGGTATGATCTGTGGGTTCTAGTTGTTGAGCCTTCCCTGTTCGTGACCCTTCTTTGTTAATTTGGAATCCCTGTTGCTGATCCTGGACCGTGACCCCGACCTCGCTGTCTGCCGCCTGCCCTGACCATTTGCCTGCTTACCGACTTTGCAGTCTGCCGCCTGCCCTGACCCTTTGCCTGCTTACCGACTTTGCAGTCTGCCGCCTGCCCTGACCCTTTGCCTGCTTACCGACTTCGCTGGAATAGAGAGCGTTGATGGCGCACTGCCAGGGAATCCTGAGAGAGTCACTCAGGAACAAGAAACAGCCAGGCCACTCCAAAGATGAAAAAATGGTGTGAGGTTTATTGCATGCTGATAAACACACAGGTATTGGACAGGTAAACGCACCTACGCGTTTCGTACTAAGTGTACTTTATCAAGGTGACCAGAGTGCTCTAAAACTGCTAATTTATACTTACCCAGACCGCTGCCAAACCAATAGGCTGCCGCGTCACCTTCGCGCGTCTCGCAGAATGGAGGCGGCTAATCCAGTCGCCTGTGTGTGCGAAATCGCGCGAGAGTGGTGCGCGCGCAAAGTGTACATAGACATGGCTGTGCTTTCGACTTCGGTCCACCGAGTGACGTCACAGCCGCGCACCAACAAAAATAACTTTATTAAACAGACAATGTGAAACGGACAAATAAATAGAATTATATAAAGAAAAAATATATACAATGGAGATACAAATAACTACAAATAACTAGTTGCTATGTAAGCAGCAACCCTATGCAACTGTATAGGAGAGAAAGTAGAAAAAAGGTACATTCGAAAATCTATGTATATTAAGGTGATAGATAGGTCATACAGGGATAGTGATATATGTTACAGTATATGGATTTAGGTAAGCATAATTGAGTATCTTTAATTCAACATACCAAATCCTTTAAATCACAACTAATGTATCCCATGGCCCATCAAGACATTGTTTGAACTACACATATTTGGTATTATTTCATAAAATGTACCCATACAGTTGGTATGCATAGGGAAAAATTAAAACACCTTGTTTATCGGAGGAAAGAACAGTATATGATATGGAGATCATATAAAAAATGTATATTCATAATAATCATAACATCCTTACATGTAATAAATTCATACAATATAAAGTATAAAGCATTGACATCAGTACTGTTCATAACAGAGGAACATTAGAATATAGCAGAAATTTTATCTCATTTCTATGTTACATATTAAGTTTTATCTCATATAGCATGTTGATAATTTTATAGTTATGAACACCGAGTGGGAAATTCAAATCTGTTTCCAATATATATGGTTAATTATAAACATATTTAATGATAATATAGAAAATATGATAGTGAGCTAGTATTTACAATGATATATATTTAAACTTATTTGTGAGAAAAATTAAAAAATTATAAGAATGATTATAAAAAAGTTATGAAGAAACTATTACACTGATATATAGTAATTAATAATTAAATATATATCAGCAGAAAATAAATGTTTAAATTTATAACTTTATAAAAAGTGACTCAAATCCCAATCGGTGTTCATGCCCAGAGGAGTTCTTGTTCTCAAGGTGAAGATCCAAAAGGATTCCCGTCTATCTAGTTGTTTCATCCAATCTCCTCCTCTGATGGGCATAGGAATATGCTCTATGCCTTGAAATGTGAATGAGCCAGCACAGCCGGTCGGACAACTAGAAAAATGCTTTGAGACTGGATGGTTCTGATCTGCATTATTAATGAGTCGTAAATGTTCAAGAATTCTAATTTTTAAACATCTAGTTGTCCGTCCCACGTACTGTAGGCCACATCCACATTTCAGTAAGTAGACAACATATGAGGAATTACAATTTATGAATGATTTTATAGTGTAGTTCTTTCTAGTATTGGAAGAAGTGAAACTCCTACTTTTAGTCATTTTTGAACAGGCTTTACAGTGGGAACATGGATATGTTCCATGAGGTATCGTAGATCTATCTTCTCTTGCAGGTTCAAAGAGACTGGGGGATAAGTGGTTCGACAGGGTTTTAGCCCGTTTGAAAATAACATTGGGGCCTGTTGCTATATACTGTAGGGTTTTAAAACGGGATCCAGAGACAGAACGTCCCAATGCTTTTTAAGAATATGTTTTATAGCTCCAGCTTGCTTACTAAAGGGGGTGATAAAGGAAGGACTTATGTTGGTTCTGGGTTGTTTGATAAGTGGTTCGACAGGGTTTTAGCCCGTTTGAAAATAACATTGGGGCCTGTTGCTATATACTGTAGGGTTTTAAAACGGGATCCAGAGACAGAACGTCCCAATGCTTTTTAAGAATATGTTTTATAGCTCCAGCTTGCTTACTAAAGGGGGTGATAAAGGAAGGACTTATGTTGGTTCTGGGTTGTTTGATAAGTGGTTCGACAGGGTTTTAGCCCGTTTGAAAATAACATTGGGGCCTGTTGCTATATACTGTAGGGTTTTAAAACGGGATCCAGAGACAGAACGTCCCAATGCTTTTTAAGAATATGTTTTATAGCTCCAGCTTGCTTACTAAAGGGGGTGATAAAGGAAGGACTTATGTTGGTTCTGGGTTGTTTATGTTGTTTAGTCAATAGTTTTTTCCTTTCCTTAGAGGACACTTCTAAAAGTGTCATATCTAAGTCCCTTCTATTATACCCTCTCTGTAGAAAGCGTGTGTGTAAGTCTGATGCTTGTATCATGAAGTCATCTTCATTTGAACAATTTCTGCGTGCCCTCATAAATTGGCTTTTGGGTATCCCTCTGAACATGGCGGGAGGGTGACAGCTGCTGGGCCTCAAGAAGGTATTACGTGAATTGAGTTTACGATAAAGTGTCGTCTGAATATTTAAAGTGGTGTCTATGTATAAACATAAATCTAGATAATTGATGTGCTGTGCATTATAGGTGTGGGTGAATTGGAGATTAAAGCTATTAGTGTTAAGTGACAAAATAAATTCATCCAAAAGTGTGACATCACCCTCCCAAATCAATAACAAGTCATCGATAAACCGTTTATAAAATAAAATGTGCTCCCTATATTTGTTCACTTCTCCAAACACGTGAAACAGCTCCCACCACCCCATAAAGAGGTTTGCGTACGAGGGGGCAAAGCTCGTACCCATGGCCGTTCCACGTGTCTGGAGATAGTGAACCCCATTGAAAAGAAAAAAATTGTGAGTAAGAAGAAAGTGAATTGAATCTAAAATAAACGTGACTTGTGCAGGTGATAAATCAGACCGGTTGAGGAAATACTCAGCAGCTGTCAGTCCATGTTCATGGGAAATAACAGTGTAAAGGGAGGTGACGTCCAATGTCACCCATAGCAGATTGGGTCTCCATCTGACGCCCTCCAGGGTACTAATTAGATGACTGCTGTCTCTAATGTAAGACGGTAGATTCTGAACCAGGGGTTGGAGAAAGTGGTCCACATAGCGTGAAACACCATCTCCCAAAGACTCAATACTGGAGACAATTGGTCTCCCTGGTGGGGAAACCAATGTCTTGTGAATCTTCGGGAGATGGTGAAACACGGCAGTGGTGGGATGGGGTCTATATAAGAAATCCATGTCATTTTCATTCAGTACTCCCAACATGGAGCCTGCATCAAGTAAGTGCTTTAACTCCCTTTGGTATTTTTGGGTGGGGTCCAATGGTAATACAGCATAGGAAGTCACATCTCCCAGTTGGCGTAATGCCTCTTTGAGATAATCATCCCTATGCTGCACCACCACCGCTCCACCCTTATCCGCGTTTTTAATTACCAATAATTTGTTATTCTTTAGTTTCTCTAAAGCTATAACTTCATCATCACTTAAGTTGTTATTTTTGCTGTATCGACATGGTGAATCAAACATAAAACCCTTTTGTAACAGCCTTAAGTCCCTCTCAACCAGATTTTCAGAGGTGGAGAGGAACTTACCCTTCACAAAGGTAGGATAGAAAATTGATTGCTTTCTCAGACCAGTGTTAGATCTACCCAAAAAATTGTTGGGATCAAAGGTGGATTCAGTGCCTGTATATAGTTCTTCAAGGTCTTGAATAGAACACTGTTCCTTGAAGGAGAATGTATTAATACGCTCTGCCTCAGTTTCAACTAACCTGTCATGTATCTCATCAGGTGTATTGCTTTCTATGTTGTCTTTATTTTTAAAGAATTTTTTTAGAGTGCATTTTTTAACAAATTTATTAAGATCGATCATGGTCTGGAAAAGGTCAAAATTCGTATCTGGTACAAAACCCATACCCTTATTTAGTAATGTCAGTTCAGTGTTGGTAAGTTCTATATTTAATAAATTAATCACTACATCACTTTCTCCTAAAAGTTCTTTTTCCTCTTGCTCGGTGCACCTTTGTACTGACTTCTTGTTTTTCTTACTCCGTCTTGTTCTTTTAAGTTTTTTGACCCAGATGGCTGTCCAGATGACTCAGAGGGATTATATGGACGGGTTTTATATTCTGTATCTCTATCGCGTTGTTTTTTCTCCCAAAAAGGACGTTGCTCTTTAGGAGCCTCTGTCCCAGATTGAGAATGTTCATCTTCATGTGTATTGAAAAATGATACAGTATGTCCCGTATTTTCCGTGTCAGATATGTCTGAATCACCCCTTGATTTTAGGATAGACTTCTTATTCCATGAATTGGTAGTTTTATCTTCTGGTGTAGAATGAGTGGGAAGTGTACTGCGGCTAGATCTCCTGCTAGGTGTAACCCTCTCCCATGTGTACACCTGATTGCGCTCATAATCGAGCTTGTCCCTGTCAAATTTTTGTTGTTTTCTAGATGTTATTTCTTTTTCAAGATCTTTAATTGATTTTGCAAGATTTGTGTCTAGGGCTCTGAAACCCTCCATTTTAGAAAATTTAGCCAAATGTGTTTGAGATGTTTTGATGTCTTTCTCTAGATCACGTTTCTCTTTGGTCTTTGCTTTCACAATCAGTGAGATTAGCTTAAAGGAACAGTCATTTAGGATAAGTTTCCATTCCTGTTCGAATTCTTGGTTAATAAAGCCAAAGGTTGGTGTCTTTTTGACTCGTAGCCCCCTTGAAATCCTCTTGACAAGCAAGTAGTTTTCCAAAAATATAAGATCCCACCAAAGCCTTGTATCATTGATGAGAAGTTTACTCAGTTTGAAAAACAAGTCATGTAAATCTGAGGAATCCTCACACTCTGCATCCGATTTGTTGTCAAATAACCTTTGGGCTTTTTTAAATCTCTGTGTATTATCAAGATAGTTAAAGACATAATCATCGATAACATTCTGGGGATTCATATCCTCTGTATCCTCAGTGTCCATTTTTTTTTTTTAACGTATATATTTTTATTTTTTCAAAAAACATAGTAACATATAAATGGGGGAAGGGAGTGGGGGGGAGGGGGGTACAGAAAATAAAAGGGTTATGGGGTGGGGGGGGGGGTAGGGCAGTGGAGTAGCATCCATCACTGGCTTCATGCAAGAAGCAAACATTCTATGATACTTGTCACATCCTATGCTAGGTCTAGATCTACCTAACCTTTAGTAGTTATTACTGGTTTCCTTACTATTTTATGGTTCCTATTGGGTTCTTCCATATGTAGGTCTCCCAGGGGTCCCATATTGTCAGGAAGGAGTTGTGTCTGTCGTGTATTAGGCTTGTAAGTCTCTCCATCGTCATTATGTAGTTTATTTTGTGCAGTACTTCATTGATCGGGGGTGGGTCGTTCTTTTTCCAATGTCTTGCTATTAGATTTTTGGCTGCGGAGAGGATCTGCGTTATCAAAAAGTCTATTTTTCTCTCAAGTCCGTCTGTCGGTTTTAGTAAGAGCACTGTTTCTATGTCCCATGTTAGCTCTACCCCTGTTGTTTCTTCTATTAGGCGTCTAACTCTTCCCCAGAATAGGATGATTTGGGGGCAGGTCCACCATATATGTTTAAATGTGCCTATTTGGCTGCAGTTGCGCCAGCACATTGGGGAGGTTAGCGGGAAAAAGGAATGGAGGCGGGCTGGTGTGTAATACCATCTGTGTAGGACTTTCAGGTTGGTTTCCCTGATTAGGGAGCATCGGGAAGCTTTAGCTGTCCTTTCGTGGATTTCTGCCCAGTCCTCTTCCTCCAGGGAGTTTCCTATGTCGTGTTCCCAGTCTAGAATGTTTTTGCTTGTTTGGTCGTCATATTGTTTTAAAAGTACCTGATAGAGTTGGCAAATCGTTCCTTTATTGTAGTGACCTCTTTGATATAGGCTCTCAAAGTTGGTGAGTGGCCTATTCCAAGTGTCGCTTGGTTGGATTGAGGAAACATAGTGGGCCAGTTGTATGTATTGGAATATTTGTGTGGTTGGGATGTTATATTCCTCTCTTATTCCCATGAATGATTTAACTTTCCCTCCCTGTTGCATGTCTCCTAACCTAGAGAGCCCTTTCTCATCCCATTGCTTAAAAATGTTTGAGTTGTGAGCTGGTGTAAATTCGGGATTGGCTCCAATAGGTGTTAGGGGTGAGGGGATGGAGGAGATTTGCCTGTGTTTGCAGTTTTTATCTCAGATGTCTAGAGAGTGCAGTAAAACTGGGTGGGCTCTATAGGCTGTTTGTCTGTTCCCCTTTTTTACCCATAGAAGAGACGCTAACTCCTTTGTCCCTGCTTCCACTCTCTCTATATCCACCCACGGCTTTTTCCCTGGGGTTGCGGACCAATAGATTAGTGGACTTAGTCTAGCCGCTTCATAGTACTTTATTAAGTCTGGTTGGCCTAGGCCTCCTCTTGCCTGGGAGAGAGCCATCAGTTTTTTCTTTATCCTAGGTTTTCTGCCGTTCCATATAAATTTGGTTATCTCTTTTTCCAAATCTCTTATTACATAGGTTGGAACCGTAATGGGGAGCACTTGGAATAGATAAAGTATTCTAGGTAGTAGGTTCATTTTCACTGATATTATTTTACCCGTCCACGATATCTGGTATCTTGACCAAGATTCCAGGTCTTTTTTCAAGTTTTTGATAAGATTCGGGTAGTTTGCTCTGTACATTTCATCGTATGTTCTCGTTATATATATTCCTAGATATCTCATCTTGTCTGGCATCCATTTTATTGGGAATTTTTTCTTTAGTGCGCTTTCTAGTTCTGGAGGTATGTACAGGCCTATAGCCTCTGATTTTGTGTTGTTCACTTTGAAGTTTGAGAGTGTGCCAAATTCGTCTAGTGTGTCAAATAGGTTTTTTTTTTTGTAACAATTTCTTTTATTGGTCATTTTTCAAACAGGAATTTTTTTTACATACATTGTTATCTTGAGCCCAAGATAGTTATACATTTTGACCAATGTCTTTTTCTCGTTTTCCACGAGTGGGGAAAGAGGTGGAGAGGAGAGGGAGAAGGGAAAGGTAAGAAGAGTACTAACAGGGGAGAGGAAGGGAAAGAAAGATGGGGGAGGGTGTGGAGAAGGGGGGGGGGTCTGAGGCCGTGTAGTTTGTCCTCTTTAGGATGTCCTTTGTGTGGTCTTCTCTGGTTCTATCTCCCAAGCCAGGGTTCCCAAGTGTTCTGGAATTGGGGTATCTTTTTCTGGAGCATGGCCGTGAGCTTCTCCATTAACATTACCTCGTTTATTCTCCTGACTACGGTAGTCTTTGAGGGAGGTTTGATTTGCTTCCAGGCCGCTACTATTGAACACCTGGCTGCTGTTAATATGGCCGTGGTGAGCCTGGACATCGGGGAGGGGATGTCCTCCGTAGGTTTGCCCAGCACCAGGATCAGCGGGTCAGACGGGAGTCTAAGTCCCGTTGTGTCTTCTACGAGTGTCTGGATCATGTTCCAGTACTTCTGAATCTCTGGACATGACCACCAAATGTGGGCCATGTCCCCCTTTTGACCACATCCCCGCCAGCAAAGATCTAATGTGCCGGGGTAGATTTGGCTCAGTCTAGCTGGAGTCAGGTACCACTGATACATAATTTTATAAATGTTCTCTTTTGTTATTGTGCATATTGATGTTTTTTTAGCTTGTTCCCAGATCTCTGCCCAATCTTCCTGATCTATTTGAATCTGAAGGTCCTCTGACCATTTTTGCATATACCGGTGAGTAGGAGCCTGAGATCCGAGCTCCAGACCCTTGTAGATCTCTGATATCAGGCCTCTCTGGTATTTGTTTTTGATGCAAAGAGATTCAAACCTAGTGAGTGGGGGGAATTTGGCTGCTGGCGACAATGCCAGTAGAAAGTGGCGGACTTGTAGGTACTTGAATAGGTGGAGGTCGTGAATTTGATATTTGTTTTTAAGCTCTTGATAAGTCAAGATTACCTCTTTCTGCAGCAGATCGGCGACCAGCTTAATATTATGACCCTGAAATTGGTCGAATTGTCTTTGGGAGCACCCCGGTGGGAAGTTGGGGTTCCCGAAGAGTGGTGTGAGCTGGGAGGGGGATGCTATCAGACCATACTTCCCTTTGCTTCTAAGCCATATATTCCACGTGCATCTCATTGCTCCAAGATCGAATCTCTGTGGGCCAGTCCTACTGCTGTTTGGGGACCACATTGCTAACTGAAGGGGGCTATGACGTGCGTAGTGAGTTTCTATTTCAAGCCAGGAAGCCAAGGCCGGGTCGCAGTTCCATACCACTGCCTGCTTCAACTGTGTTGCTTGGTAATACTTGACTATGTCGGGGACTCCCAAACCTCCTCTCTCTTTTGGTGAGAGCAAAACTGATCTGGGGACTCTGGGTTTTTTATCGTTCCATATAAATTGGAAGAATTGGGATTGGAGATTTTTTAATACTGCTTGTGGAATTAGGATTGGGAGGGTTTGAAAATAATAAAGTAGTCTGGGCAGGATGTTCATTTTTATAGACACCATTCTACCAAACCATGATATTTGGTGCTTTCTCCATGCTTCTAGATCTTTCTTGATTTGATCGAGTAAGGGGGGATAATTATATTGGTAGAGTTTGTTATAGGAGTTGGAGATTTTAACTCCCAGGTATTTTATACAGGTGGTACTCCATTTGTACTTGTAATTGGCTTGAATAAGCTTCCATGTTTGGTCGGGTAGGGATAAATTTAGTGCCTCAGACTTGTCCATATTGACTTTATAGTCTGAGACTACTCCGAATTGGGTTAGGACTCTTTGGAGGTTAGGGAGGGAGATGTGGGGGTCCGTGAGCGTCAAGATCACGTCATCCGCAAATAGTGAGATTTTATGCTCCCTACTCCCGATTGGTATTCCCTTTATGCTTTTGTCATTCCTGATTGTCGCTGCAAGGGGCTCTATAGTTAAAGCAAATAGTAGAGGGGAGAGTGGGCAACCTTGTCTGGTCCCGTTCCTAATTTGTATTGGATTCGAGAGGCCTCCTGGCAGTTTTACATGGGCTGTGGGGTTTTGATAGAGGGCTCTCACTCCCTCTAGGTATGGGCCACAGAAACCGAACCTCTTCATAGTCTGGTCTAGGAATGTCCACTTGATTCTGTCGAATGCCTTTTCGGCGTCAAGACTTAGAATCATTGCTTTAGAACCAGTGAGATGCACGTGATCAATTATATCAATAATTTTGCGGGTATTGTCGGAGGCCTGTCTTCCTGACACAAAACCCACTTGGTCCACGTGTATAAGTCTAGGGAGAATAGGATTTAACCTGTTTGCCAGGATCTTGCTGTAGATTTTGAGGTCTGTATTTAATAGGGAGATGGGCCTGTAGTTTCCACATAATAGTGGGTCTCTACCCTCTTTGTGTATTATGGCGAGGTTTGCCTCTGTGATGGTGGCTGGGATTGGTTCGCCTTGTAGGAACGAATTAAACATGCTGAGGAGGTGGGGTGATAAGGTGGATCTAAACATTTTGTAGTAGGAGTTAGTGAACCCATCTGGGCCCGGGGCCTTAGATGGCTTGAGTGAGCTTATGGCCTGGTTCAGTTCCTCCTGTGATATCTTTTCATTGAGTGTTTCTAATTCCTCGGGGGTTAGCGTTGGTAAGGAGCATTGCTCTAAGTAGCGAGTAATTGTTTCAAGGCTGGCTGGGTCTTGGCCTGGAGGATGGAGGTTATATAGATCGGAATAGAAATCCGCAAATTCCTGCGCTATTTCTTTTTCAGTGTATGTAACCTGTCCCTTTCTATTCTTAATTCGGGATATCTGGGATTTGACCTTAGTTCCTCTTAGTTTGGCGGCCAGCAGTTTGTCTGCCTTGTTGCCTTTATCAAAATACTTCTGTCTAGTCCACCTGAGGGCCTTTTCGACGTCTTCTAGTTGAGACTGTTTAAGGGCCGCCCTTGTTAAGTTTAAGTTTTTTAATATTTTTTTTGGTGTTGTGGCTTTATGTTGTTGTTCCAGTTGTGCAATTTTTTCTGTCAGGCCTTTTTGGAGTTTGAGTTTAATTTTTTTCTTGTATGAGGCTATTGATATTAGATCTCCTCTAATTGTGGCTTTGTGAGCCTCCCAGAGCATGGCTGGGGTGGAGACAGACCCTATGTTTTGCTGGAAATACAGCGAGAGTTTTTGGCGTAAAGTCGCCTCTGTGTCTGGGCAATTGAGCATGGAATCATTTAGCTTCCATTTGTACTGCGTGTTTTTGATGAAAGGGAGGGTTAGGGTTAGATCTATGGGTGCGTGATCCGACCATGTGATTGATCCTATGCTTGACTGGGCAGAGGCCTGGAGAACATTTCTTGTACCTAGAAAATAATCAATCCTCGAGTAGGACTGATGAGGGGAAGAGAAGAAGGTATAGTCCCTTTGACCCTGGTGCTGGGCCCTCCAGATATCTACCAGAGAGAATTCCTCCATGATGTCCCTAAATTTCTTGGCTTTCTTTTGGGATTGTGAGATGTGTATGGCATGGGGGGGCGGTTGAGCAGTGTTAGAGGGGTTTGACTTGTCTTGCGTATGGGAGGCTACCATATTAAAGTCCCCACCTATGATAAGTGACCCCAAGGATTGTTGTTCTAGTGATTCAAGGAGTTTTCTGAGGAAGGGAACTTGATTGTCGTTGGGGGCATAAATATTGACTAATGTGATTGGTGTGCCTGCAAGCGTACCCTGAATTATTAAGAATTGCCCGTCTGGATCTGGGTGGGTTTTTGTGAGGGCAAATGGTGTCCCTGCTCTAATGAGGATGGCTACTCCTCGTTTTTTACTTGGGGACGAGGCAAAGTATGCCTGTGGGAACACGCTTTTAAATGTGTTAGGAGGGGTTGGAGAATTGAAGTGGGTCTCCTGAATAAGGATAATGTCTCCTTTGGATTTTTTCAGATCTTTCAAAACTAGTTTCCTTTTCCTCAGGGAGTTAAGCCCCTTGGCGTTTATTGATATGAGTTTAATGGCGGACATTATTGCTATTTGTTTTCCTTCGAGGCCCTGGGCTCCGAAGCTCTTGGGATTCCCATGTCAAGAGGTTTTCTTGGGTGTCAAAGATCCTAGGCCTGAGCTGGCATGGGTGGGGTATTTTGTCAGGCCTCGTGTAAGGGAGGGAGGGGTGAGACACATGAGGGGCGCCTGCGGGCGCTGGGAAGGGGGGAGGGGATAGGGGAAAGGCCTGGCGGGACAGGGTCGCCAGGAAGAAATAGGGTGGAAGGAGGGCCAGAAATGGTCCTCTTAATTTACTGCCAGTTGTATTAACCGGCATGTGGGCGTAAGGCCCGTTGGGAGAAGTCCGTTGACCCCTAAACCGAGGGAACAGGCAAGTCCGGGACGCAGACTCTCGAGAACTATGTACATCTTACCCTATCCTATGGGTTCTCATGGGGGGGGACCTAACGTTCGGGTCCCATGATATCCCGTTTCTGAACCAGCTAGTGTAAGCCATCACCAATACTCCTTAACTTGTGGGTTACGTATTGATCCTTTACCCCCATTAGGGGACCCCCGAACGAGGGGGAGAGGGGCGGGTCCAGAAAAAGGGGACGAGGAGGGGAAAAGGGAAAAAAAAAAAGGGGGGGGGGGGCTCCAGGAGGGGAGGGGTAAAGGGTAGGGGGGGGGGATTGGTGGGGAGGGAGGCGAGGGTGGGTGGGTGGGGTGTATGGGGGAGGGGAGGGGGGGGGAGAGGAGTGGCGAGGGGAGGGGGATAGGAGAGATACATCTCTCTATCATTATCATTCAGTTTGGGCGAGTTTGCCCAATGATTCAGCAACCCTCCCTTGAGGTTTAGTTACTTATTGGACCTTAAAGTTGAATTGTAACATTTGCCTTAGTTCGCATTCAACTTTTTATACCTTAATCCGTGATGGGTAAGGGGGGGAAGGGGGGGGGGTGCGGGATGGGGAGGGGGGGAGGGGAGGAGGGACGGGGGGGGGTGAGGGAGGGGGGAACATTCCTCTCTTTTGCTTACATAGAGTTCTAGTTTATTTATCAGACAGTAGAACAGACCTCCCTTGAGGTTTAGTTGCACCCTTAATTTAGGTGCGCGCTTGCATCATTCGTTCAGGTATTTGGGATGTTGTCTCTCAGTTAGTTGTGGGCCAATAAAGAGAGGGGGGGGGGGGAAGGGTTGGAGAGGTGAAGATGAGGGAAGGGATGGGGGAGGGAAGGGATGGGGGAGGGAGGGGGGAATGGGGGGGATATATCTCTCTATCCTTATCATACAGTTTGGGCGTATTTGCCCGTCATGCCAGCAAACCTCCTTTGGGGTTTAGTTACTCGTTGAACTTTGGAATTAAGTTGCTAGATTTACCTAAATTCCCGTTTAACTTTTTATACCTTAGTCAGTTGTGGGCGAGGGGGGGGGGGGTGGGGAGGGAGGGGGGAGGGGGGGGAGGGATGGGAAGGGTGGGGGAGGGGAGGGATGGGAAGGGTGGGGGGGGGGCTGGGACAGGAGGGGAGTGAGGGAGGGGGGTACATTTCTCTCTTATTTTGATATACATTTCTAGTACAAGTATCAGACAGTGCAGCAGAGCTCCCTTGTTGTTTGGTTACTCCCTTAGCTTATGCGTACGATTGCAACGTTTGTTCAGGTATGTGGGATGTTGTCTCTCAGGCAATTGTGAGCCAGGAGGGGGGAAAGAGGGAGGGGGGGGGGGGAAGGGTTGGGGACCTATTGACCAAGGGTAGGTGGGCTGCGACAGAGAAGGGGAGAGGGGATCAGGGGGGGTGAAGGGGGGGGGTGAGGGTAAGGGGAGGGGGGGGGTACACATCTCTTATACAGTACATTAGCAAGCCAATCGGGCCTGTTTCTTATCTAACAGCAGACCTCCCTTGAGGTTTGATTGCTCCATTAGCTTAGGGATTGCAACAGTTTTTTAATTGTTTGCTATGTTGACTCTCAGTCCTTTGCGAGGCACGGGGGGGGGGGGGGGGGGGGGAAGGATGGGGGAAGGGCTGGGGGAGTAAGGATAGGGGGGGGGTGGGGGCGGGTAGGGGGGGGGTGGGGGGGTTGAGTCGGGGGGGGAAGAGGGGGGGAGGGGGAAGAGGGGGGGGGAAGAGGGGGGGGGGGAAGAGGGGGGGGGAAGAGGGGGGGAGGGGGGAAGAGGGGGGGGGAAGAGGGGGGGAGGGGGGAAGAGGGGGGGAAGGGGGAAGAGGGGGGGGAGGAGGTAAGGAGGGGGGATGTATATCTCTTGTGCTGTACCTTAAGATGTTAAAACAGGCATATTTATCAGGTATTACAGTAAACCTCACTTGAGGTTTGATTACTTCCTTGACTTTACTATTGCATTATAACAGTTGACTTGACTTGGGATAACAATGTTAACTCTTAAACCGTTTTGAACCGGGAGAGTGAAGGGGGGAGAGGGTGGGGACGGGGGGGGGTAAGGCTGGTTGAGGGTGGGGGGGTCAGGACGAAGGGGTGGGGGGACCTATCTCTCATTTATTTGAGTCTAGCGTGAGGCACAGTCTTGCGGTTCCGGGGGGTTCCTCCAACCCCCATGGGACACGCGCTTAGGCGATATCCCAGCGAGGGTCGGGTCCCTCCAGGAGGGGGCGGGGGGGGGGGGCGAAAAGTACTTACAGTTTGCTGCCCTCCTTGAGCTGCAGCCGTCCTCTTCTCCCCCCCCCCCCCGCAAAAATGCCAACTCCCCACCCACCCCCCGTCGCCCAAGCCCGTGGAGCTCGATTCCTCAGACCCCGGCAGCTCGAGCTTAAGCTCTTTAACTCGGAGCATGCTGACTTTTGACTTGCAGAGTGTGGATTTCTTCAGCTGTAAGCCTCTTTTGTCGGTGGCACCCTCCGTCTAGGGCGGTGATCCGCTGGAGTCCAGCTCTGCAGGATCCCGCCAGCTGGGACCGAGGGGGCGGCTCTCCATGCTCCACTCCAGCTGGTGAGTGAGCTGCAGTATCCATGTTGGGCGGAAGCCGCGTGCATCGCTGGTCAGCTCACCGTCTGGATGTCTTCATCCGGGATGAGGCCTCTCTCCGCCCCGGCTCCGGGTTGTTGTCTCGCTCTTCTTCTTGCTGGGCTGGGACGCGGTTCTGGTCCGGAGTCCAAGTAGCTGGCGGCGTTAGGCCGAGGGCTCGTGCAAACGGGGCCATATCCTCTGGGTGTTTTATTGTAAGGTATTTGCCCTTGTTATTTGCGGTGAGCCTGAAAGGAAACCCCCAACGATATCTGATGTCGTTTTCCTGCAAGAAGGTTGTTAGGGGCTTCATTTCTTTTCTCCTCAACACCGTTATTCTGGACAGGTCAGAAAATATCTGGAGGTGTTCATTTTGGAAGGTGAGTGTTTCTATTCCCCTACTCGCCGCCATTATCTTTTCTTTTGTAGTGTAACTGTGTAAACGCACAATTACATCGCGTCTTCTGCTTGGGTCTTCAGAGCGGGGCCCCAGGGCTCTGTGGGCTCGGTCTATCTCTAGATCACAGTCCTGCAGGGAGTCGCATATTGACCCAAAGAGGTCCACTAGGTAGGGGCGGAGGAGGCCAGGGAGAACCGTCTCCGGGATGTTGCGGATACGGAGGTTTTGCCTCCTATCCCAGTTCTCCTGGTCCTCCTGCGCTTCCCTGAGCTGCCCCAGTTCCTCCCGCAGCAGGAAAATTTCTTTCTCTGCCTCTGTCTGGCGCCTTTGGGACTCTTCCATCACGCCCTCTAGGGCTGTTGTTTTGTCTGCTAGGCCATTTATTTGCTGTGTCAGGCCAGTAACAGCTGTCTTTATTTCTAATTGTAGAGAGGCCTGCAGCTTTGTGTGCTGTTGTGCCATGAGTCCTTCCATAAAGGCTCTGGTGATCGGTTCTTCCTGCGCCTGGGCCTCCTTTTGTCGGGCTGCTCTGCCCTGTTGCGCGTGGTCACCGCGTGCGCCTCCGCCATCTTGGATTACAGGCTGCGTGTCCGGGCTTCTCTGGTGTGGCGAGAATAGCTTTGCAACCGCTTGTGCTGCGGGTTTCTTCGCTTGCTTGGACATCTTGGTGTTGTTGCCCCTCGCGGGTGGGTAAGTTTTGGGCTGAAGTTTTAGGTGGAAGGGTGCTATATTTGTAATTTATACGGGAGAGTCTGCGGAGCTCCCAAACTACCCGTCCATGTCAGCTGACGTCACCGGAAGTCTCCGTCAAATAGGTTTTTTAATGAAGTATCTGGGTTAGTCAGGGAGAGTAAAGTGTCGTCCGCAAATAGCAACACTTTATATATGTTGTTTCCTATTGGGACACCCTCTATCCCTTGGTTCTCTCGTATTCTTGAGGCTAATACCTCTATGCACAGAGCGAATAGCATTGGGGAGAGTGGACACCCTTGCCTGGTACCATTTGAAACTGCGAATGGTTCTGATGTGTAGCCTGAGGTGCGAACTGTGGCTATTGGGTTGAAATATAGCGCCTTTATGCCTTTAATAAAGTTTCCATGTAGGCCCATCTCTCTGAATACCCGGAACATAAAGGGCCAGGCCACCCGGTCAAAAGCTTTCTCAGCATCTAACCCTAGAATCAGGGTAGGGCGTTGGTTTTTGTTACTGTTGTGGATAATGTTGATTACTCTCCTGATGTTATCAGAGGCCTGCCGTTCTGGGGTAAACCCCACTTGATCGGGGTGTACCAAGGAATTTAATACTCTGTTCAACCTGGTTGCTAAAATTTTGGCGAATAGTTTTATGTCTGTGTTTATCAGAGAGATGGGCCTATAACTGGAGCATAACGTCGGGTCCTTTCCTTCCTTTGGTATTACAATGATAGAGGCCTTTAGGGACTCTTTTGGTGGTGCTTCTCCGTCTAGGATCTTATTGAACCAGCGGATCAGATATGGCTTCAACGTGTGTTCGAATTTCTTGTAATAGAAATTAGTAAACCCGTCTGGGCCCGGGGCTTTGGAGTTCTTGAGGGATTTAATGGCTGCTGTGACCTCCTCTGCTGTTATCAGGGTTCCTAGTTGGGCTGATTCTAACTCGTCTAGTTTGGATAGTTTTGTGTTTTTTATATATTCGTCTAACTTTGCTTCGAGCCTCTTATTAGCTTTGTCGGGGTTTGTCAAGTTGTATAAGTTACTATAGTACTGGACAAACTCTTTATTGATTTCAACCGGATTGAGTGTTAGGCTATCTTGTTTGGTTTTTATGCTGTATATATTGAGGTTTGCTGTTTTATTGCGGAGTTTTGCCGCCAATTGCCTGTCTGCCTTATTGCTTTTTTCATAAAAGATCTGGTTTGTCCACCTCATTGCTTTTTCAGTATCTTCAATCAGTATATTTTTAAGTTCCAATCTATCCTTATCTATCGCTGCTCTAACTTTGTCCGTTGGGCTTTGTTGGTAGGTCTCCTCGTTTTCTCTAATACTATTGTTTAGTTAATTTATCTTTTTGTTTTTCTCCTTTTTCCTATGGGAGGCAATACTAATTATCTTGCCTCTGAGAGTAGCTTTATGCGCCGCCCATAGTGTACAGTCGCTGATTTGCCCGTTGTCATTTATTGCGAAGTAGTCCTGTATAGCCTTTTCTATAGCTTTTTTAGTGTCCGGTAGTCTGAGCAGTAGGTCGTTCATTCGCCATTGTGTGCCCGTCGGTCTTTGGTGTAGGTCTCTTATGATTAGTGTAACTGGGGCGTGGTCTGACCATGTTATATTATCTATTTCTGCCTTTATTATCCTCTCCGCCTGTTCACTAGATACAAATATATAATCAATGCGAGTGTATTGTTTATGCGGGGGTGAGTAGAAAGTAAACCCTTTGGTTAGGGGGTTCATTAGCCTCCATGCGTCGACCAGCCCACCCAGTCTTATGCTTTGTTTTAGAGCGGTTGAGCTGTTCCGTCTCCAGTTTTGCTCTTTGCCCTTGTGTTTCGCCTGATCTTTATTGCAGTCTATAACGGTGTTAAGATCCCCTCCAATTATTAAGTAACCCTTCTTATATTGGCTTATCGTCTCGAAAGCCTCATTAATATAGCTCTCTTGATCTGTGTTGGGGGCATATAGGCTAACAAGTGTTAGTTCTGTCGCGCCTAATTTACCGGATACAATTAACAGTCGCCCGGTCTTGTCCCTCTTTATTTTTTCTACTACAAAGGGGATACTAGTTCTAATCAGGATGGCTACTCCCGCTTTTTTGTCTGTTGCTGGTGAGTGGTAAATTTGGTTATAATTTTTGTCTTTTAACCTAATCGTGTCTGCTCTGTTCAGGTGTGTTTCTTGAATCATGTGTATGTCGCTTTGTCTGTTTTTGAGGTCTCTGAACAGTAGTCTCCTTTTCATGGGAGAGTTCAGTCCTCTGACATTCTGCGTTGTTATTTTTAGTACTTTAGCCATATGTTGGTTTAAAATTTCGTGCGCGAGTGTTTGCCGGAGGGAGCTTGTTGTTAGGGGGTGCCCTGTGGTGATTTTTCGGATTGCGGGACCTTATCCCAACTATTGTTTTGGTTGTGCCAAGTTGTGTGCATTTAGGTGTACTCCAGTGTGGATGAACTGGGGAGAACATTGGGGCGGAACAAAAATAACCTTGGGGGTTTTTAACAAGGGGTGGAGTGGTGCCCTCTGGTGCTTTGGGCCTTTGACTCTGCGTTTGGGGTGTCGGGGACATGCAGGGTCAAGAAAAAAGGGGGAAAGTGTGTGTGGGGTGCAATGTGGTACTTGCAGTCTGGAGAGTATGGTTTGTAGTCTGTAAACTGTAGTCAGCTCCGTTTGGAATTCCGACGGCTAGTCGTGTTGTTGATCAACCTTCTTTTCTGCTATGACTGACTGGAACTAAAACACAGATGTGGTGGGGGGAAATACAACAATCAAACTTCTGGGTCAAACATGTTAAACAGTTTTAAACACAGTAAATAGAACAAAAAAAAAAAAAGAACAGAAATTCCTTTCTCTCCCTTTTCCTTCAACTATCTGAGCTAGATCAAATCTATAGAGGCTTAATAATGGCTTAAACCTTGTGCTCTCAGTTATCTAGTTGTACTGTGTTTTTTCCTTTTTCTTTTTCCCTTCCCTTCTATAAAACCTTTTTCCCTCCCTCCTCCCGCTCCCGTTAGTTCGTGTCTTTGTATTTGGAACAGCATACAGTTTCGGGGCTGGGGGTTACAGTTGAGGTAGGAATGTCTCTCTTGTACTCTCGTGGTTTTGCCGTGTTCTGGTTGTTAAGCCTCAGCTCTTGGGGCTTGATGGGTTATCCTGGGTTAGTTGTCACCCTGGACCACCTTTCACGCCTTGGTCGTGGAAAAGTTTTCCCTGTATCACTTCGTAGTTCTTCCGGGATCTCCAGTCCTAGCGCTGCGATGAATTCTGGGTCTTCCTCTGGGGTTCGTAGGGTGGCCTGTTTGCCTTTGTTGGTGGCTTGGAGACGGAAGGGGAAGCCCCATCTATACCTGACGTCTCTGCTTCTCAGATAGCCTGTGATTTTCTTGAGTTCTCGCCTTTTGGCCATGGTTATTGGTGAGAGGTCCGGGAAAATTTGCAGTTCCGTGTCCTCAAAGGAGATTTTATCTAGGTTTCTGACTTTGGTATAGATTTCCTCTTTGGTAGAGAAGTAATGGAACCTTGTGATTACGTCTCTGGGCCCTCTGTTTTCAAATTCTCTCGGCCTGTAGATTCTATGGGCTCGGTCAAGTTCCAGCTTTGCTTCGGCGATTTCTGGGAGTATGCTCCGAAAAAGTCTGTTTAGGTATGGCTTGATTTCCTCGTTAAGGACTGTCTCCGGGATGTTGCGAATTCTAAGATTGTTCCTTCTCGATCTGTTCTCTGCCTCTTCTTGGGCGTCTTGAAGGCGCGAGATCTGTTTTTTCATTTGGGTTATGTCCTCATCTGTTGCCGCTTGTCCTTCGGTGACTGTCTCCATGGCCTCGTCCAGTCCTGTCGTCTGCTCCTCTACCTCTACAATCTTGGTGTGTAGGCTCTTCATTGCGGTTTGTAACTCCTCGTGAAACGCCTGTTTAATTTCTTTAACACAGGTTTTTAATTCTTTCCTGATATCTGGGTGCCTATCTGCTTCTGACCCTGAGTCTGAGTCTGAGCGATCTTGAGCTTCTGCAGCTTTATCTTTGCCCGTTGGTGTGGGCGCCACGTTCCTTCTAGTGAAGAACGTGGAAGATTCTGACTTCCCTGTCTTTTTAGGAGGGGCCATGCCGTCTGTGTTCAGCTATGGGCTGTAGAGAACAATCAGGTCTGGGTCTTCCTCCTCTATATTGGTTGCTAGGTTATCTTGGATATGGGGAGCTGAGGGTGGTTCTTGTCGTTTTTTCTGGGCTCGCAGCTATCCCACATATGCACCCCCACACTTGGGCATTTTGTTAGTCCATGGGACTAGTTAGATGGTTCACTGTTTCGTCTCCTTGGGTAAAGGGGGGGGAAGGGGAGGGGCGCGGGCGCTCATTCACTCCGCTCTTTATTATTCGCCTTTTTCGCTGTGTGTAACTTTCAGCGCTTTTCAGGCCCCCTTGGGCTGTGGTTTTTATTACTTTGTTTATAGTGGTTGTTTTGTCTGGGTCTTTCTCCCTTTAAGGGCCAGTGGCGGCCATCTTGGGTTACAAGGTAGGAGACGGCTGCAGCAGAGGGGCTCTTCTCGATCCTAGCTGGTCTGCCCCCTTCACTTCTCCTTGCAGAGAGGGGTCTCCTACTTTCTCTGCTACAGCGGAAGGGGGGGGTGGGCACAGGTTGGGGGATTAATGGTGTCTAGCTCTGCGCTTCCCCAGAGGGGCTCCGACTCCCACGTGGCCGCCTCCCGCCCCCTCCTGTCTGTGGGGCCCTCTCCGGTCCGTCCTGAACCGTCCCCCCCTCCCTCTATACCTCTGTCGTCGTTGCGCCGGGGTCTCCGCTTCTGCGGCTCTGAGTTGGGGTACGACGTTCCTTCTCCGTTGCCCGGTGTTGTGCTGCAGCCTTCAGCTCGCTCCTATTCAGGCGCGTGCGGCGGCCATCTTTTGTGCTCCGCAAGCAAATTTTAAATATAAGTGGAGCTCCACAAAGATCAAATACCCAATAACACAGGCTGAAGGTCTCTGTGCAGCAGGGGGTGGGCAATGTGAGGGGGAAAAGAAGAAGCAGAGGTCCCAAAATGGGGCCGTCGCGCCCATAATGGCCCGTGCCTCCAGGGGGTACTTAACGTGCCTTCCTTTCCTTCCCCCCACCTCGAGGCTTGCTGGATTTGCGCGCGAATCAACAAGGGGAGGGGCTAATGGGGCGGGCTATTTAAACCCTGCGCTCGCAAAAGCTACTCACTGACTCTGTTTTGAGTGGGAAACTGAGTTTTTGAGTGGGAAACTGAATGGGTGGGTGAGTGGGAAACTGAATGGGTGGGTGAGTGGGAAACTGAATGGGTGGGTGAGTGGGAAACTGAATGGGTGGGTGAGTGGGAAACTGAATGGGTGGGTGAGTGGGAGACTGAGTGGGAGACTGAGTGGGAGAGTGGGTGGGAAACTGACTGGGTGGGAGACTGACTGGGTGGGAAACTGACTGGGTGGGAGACTGACTGGGTGGGAGACTGACTGGGTGGGTGAGTGGGAGACTGACTGGGTGGGTGAGTGGGAGACTGACTGGGTGGGTGAGTGGGAGACTGACTGGGTGGGTGAGTGGGAGACTGACTGGGTGGGTGAGTGGGAGACTGACTGGGTGGGTGAGTGGGAGACTGACTGGGTGGGTGAGTGGGTGACTGACTGGGTGGGTGGGTGACTGACTGGGTGGGTGAGTGGGTGACTGACTGGGTGGGTGAGTGGGTGACTGACTGGGTGGGTGAGTGGGTGACTGACTGGGTGGGTGAGTGGGTGACTGACTGGGTGGGTGAGTGGGTGACTGACTGGGTGGGTGAGTGGGTGACTGGGTGGGTGAGCGGGTGACTGACTGACTGACTGAATGGGTGGGTGACTGGGTGACTGACTGAATGGGTGGGTGACTGAGTGACTGGGTGGGTGACTGAGTGACTGGGTGGGTGACTGAGTGACTGGGTGGGTGACTGAGTGGGTGGGTGAGTGGGTGGGTGACTGAGTTGACTGAGTGGGTGGGTGGGTGACTTGACTGGGTGGGTGGGTGAGTGGGTGGGTGGGTGATTGAGTGGGTGGGTGACTGGGTGAAAGTGACTGGGTGGGTGTGTGGGTGTGTGGGTGACTGGGTGGGTGACTGGGATTGACTTGGTGGGTTACTGGGTGGGTGGGTGGGTGGGTGGGTGCGTGGGTGACTGACTGGGTGGGTGGGTGACTTGACTGGGTGGGTGACTTTGACTGGGTGGGTGGGTGGGACCCTTGACTGGGTGGGTGGGTGACTGGGTAGGTGGGTGGGTGACTGGGTGGGTAGGTGGGTGGGTGACTGGGTGGGTGGGTAGGTGGGTGGGTGACTGGGTGGGTGGGTGACTTGACTGGGTGGGTGGGTGACTTGACTGAGTGAGTGGGTGGGTGACTGAGTGAGTGGGTGGGTGACTAAGTGAGTTTTTGGGTGACTAAGTGAGTGGGTTGGTGGGTTACTGAGTGGGTGGGTTACTGAGTGGGTGGGTGACTGGGTGAAAGTGACTGGGTGGGTGGGTGGGTAACTGAGTGGGTGACTGAGTGAGTGGGTGGGTGACTGGGTGGGTGGGTGACTGGGTGAAAGTGACTGGGTGGGTGTGTGGGTGACTGGGTGGGTGACTGGGTGACAGTGCGTGGGTGGGAGACGGTGGGTGACTTACCTTGACCCCGTGGCATCTGGCTGGGGCAGGAGGTGAGTTCGGGAAGCTGGGGGGGGGGCAAGAGTGGCAGGAGACCCGTCCGGGAGCCGACGCACGTGAGGGGGAGTCCCGCGCCGCGCTTCCCCTCCGTCCGGGAGCCGACGCACGTGATGGGGAGTCTCGCGCCGCGCTTCCCCTCCGTCCGGGAGCCGACGCACGTGATGGGGAGTCTCGCGCCGCGCTTCCTTTCCGACCGGGAGCCGGCGCACGTGATGGGGAGTCTCGCGCCGCACTTCCCCTCTCCGGTAGTGGCGCACGTGAGGGGGAGTCCCGCGCCGCCCTTCCCCTCTCCGGTAGTGGCGCACGTGAGGGGGAGTCCCGCGCCGCGCTTCCCCTCTCCGGTAGCGGCGCACGTGAGGGGGAGTCCCGCGCCGCGCTTCCCCTCTCCGGTAGCGGCGCACGTGAGGGGGAGTCCCGCGCCGAGCTTCCCCTCCGTCCGGGAGCGGTGCACGTGAGGGGGAGAGCAGGAGGCCCGGCCCGCGCTTCCCCTCTCCGGTAGCGGTGCACGTGAGGGGGAGAGCAAAAGGCCCGGGCTGCGCTTCCCCTCTACGGTAGCGGCGCACGTGAGGGGGAGAGCAGGAGGCCCGGGCTGCGCCGCGAGGGGGGAGGAGCCTGGAGTTTGCTGCTGAGCAGGAGGGTCGCGGCGCACGGTGAGGGTGATGGTGCGGCTGGGGATGTTGCGGAGCGTGGGGATTTGGGTGAGGTGGGGGGAGAGAGTGAGGGGCACCGGGAGAGGAGGGGGGGGTGTGTGTGGAAGGTGAGCTGCGGTCCAACTGACGGGGGAGAGTGAGGGTGTGTGTGTGTGTGAGGGGGTGTGTGTGTGTGTGTGTGTGTGAGGGGGGGGTGTGTGTGTGAGGGTGTGTGTGTGTGTGTGTGTGTGTGTGTGTGTGTGTGTGTGTGTGTGTGTGTGTGTGTGTGTGTGTGTGTGTGTTTTTTTTTGCCCGTCACTCTGCCTCAGGCCAATGAGAGGTGCGGGGGCGGGCAGGCCAAGGGACCAATGAGATTGCCGCTAGGGACGCAGACATACAGTGCTTTCAGAAATATATAGTAGACAGATCAGAACCATCCAGTCGCAAAGCATTTTTCTAGTTGTCCGACCGGCGGTGCTGGCTCATTCACATTTCAAGGCATAGAGCATATTCCTATGCCCATAAGTTTAAATATATATCATTGTAAATACTAGCTCACTATCATATTTTCTATATTATCATTAAATATGTTTATAATTAACCATACATATTGGAATCAGATTTGAATTTCCCACTCGGTGTTCATAACTATAAAATTATCAACATGCTATATGAGATAAAACTTAATATGTAACATATCCATCTAGAAATGAGATAAAATTTCTGCTATATTCTAATGTTCCTCTGTTATGAACAGTACTGATGTCAATGCTTTATACTTTATATTGTATGAATTTATTACATGTAAGGATGTTATGATTATTATGAATATACATTTTTTATATGATCTCCATATCATATACTGTTCTTTCCTCCGATAAACAAGGTGTTTTAATTTTTCCCTATGCATACCAACTGTATGGGTACATTTTATGAAATAATACCAAATATGTGTAGTTCAAACAATGTCTTGATGGGCCATGGGATACATTAGTTGTGATTTAAAGGATTTGGTATGTTGAATTAAAGATACTCAATTATGCTTACCTAAATCCATATACTGTAACATATATCACTATCCCTGTATGACCTATCTATCACCTTAATATACATAGATTTTCGAATGTACCTTTTTTCTACTTTCTCTCCTATACAGTTGCATAGGGTTGCTGCTTACATAGCAACTAGTTATTTGTAGTTATTTGTATCTCCATTGTATATATTTTTTCTTTATATAATTCTATTTATTTGTCCGTTTCACATTGTCTGTTTAATAAAGTTATTTTTGTTGTAAAAAAACACACCACTTGAGACTCGGTCGGTCTACTGAATATGACGTCACACTGGCGCGCCCACTCAACATGGCGCGCGGCTGTGACGTCACTCGGTGGACCGAAGTCAAAAGCAAAGCCATGTCTATGTACACTTTGCCCACACTGCCCATCCTATGGATGCGCGCGCACCACTCTCGCGCGATTTCGCACACACAGGCGACTGGATTAGCCGCCTCCATTCTGCGAGACGCGCGAAGGTGACGCGGCAGCCTATTGGTTTGGCAGCGGTCTGGGTAAGTATAAATTAGCAGTTTTAGAGCACTCTGGTCACCTTGATAAAGTACACTTAGTACGAAACGCGTAGGTGCGTTTACCTGTCCAATACCTGTGTGTTTATCAGCATGCAATAAACCTCACACCATTTTTTCCTCTTTGGAGTGGCCTGGCTGTTTCTTGTTCCTGAGTGACTCTCTCAGGATTCCCTGGCAGTGCGCCATCAACGCTCTCTATTCCTCTGGATCATCACAAGATGGATTGCACGCCGCTGACGACACGAGTGCCCCCTTGGTAGTACAGGTAAAAAGCCACAGTGCTTTTCATTTAATCCTGCGTACCATGGTCATTGACCACTTATTCCTATAACACTGGTCTGGGTTTGTGATACTGTAATTTAGTGAGGGTCTGGCTGACTCCACATTTGTCCCACCAGTTGTCAATCAACTTCATTGGGGGCACTCCAACGTTGTTAAGGTTAACCCTTTGTGGACCTACATTACACTGGATGTCCAACAAGGACTGGTCTCAATTTAGAGCATCACACTCATTCTGTTTCTATGTGATACCGACTTCGCAGTCTGCCGCCTGCCCTGACCCTTTGCCTGGCTTACCGACTACGGATCCTCTAACAGGACTCTGTCCCTGGGCTCTGGACTGTTAATTGGCATCCATACCTCAGCCCTGCGGGTCCACTTCCTGATCGGAGATGAGTCCCATCACACTATCATAGTGTCAGGCCCGGAGGGATCCGAATCCACAAAACCTGCTCTTTAGGGCAGGAGCTCTAGTAGTGAACTAAACCAGCTGCTGGATAGCTCTCTTGCCTCAGTACACTCCGCCTTCTCACACCTGCTACCACTCAGCCTCCTGGATATACCACCTGGCTTCCTTGAAAAGCTGACTGCTTCCTCTTCCTGGTTGCTACATCAGTGGTGTTTGTCCCATTGTATCCAGTCTTGGTTTTGGAACATTAATGATTCATTCAACCTGCTACCTGAACAGTCTTGTCCTCAGCCTGCTCTGGCCACAGCCTGTTAACATCGCTCCTGCTTTCAGCCTCCACTGACCCTCAGCCTGTCTGACCTTTGTTTCTGCCTTGTCCATTTGTACTGTGTTTTCCGGACAATCCTCCATGACACCTGTCATCAACAACCTAACACCTGTCATCAACGAGCTCTGTGATACATCGAACGTCTCTATGGCCATGCTCCAGTCAGTCCAGTCTTGCCTTCTCCAGCCAACGGATCCGCTCTCTGCCTGAGAGCCCACCATCACCTGGTGCCTTATATGGTGATCTGGTCATGACATAGATTCCGCTGGTCACAGTCATGACCTCTATCCCACAAGCTATCGGAATTAATGGAAAAAATGGCAGAAGACCTCATATATCATGATTGTCCTATCAAGCTCTTGCCTGGATTCCATGTGGCCACATTCATCTGTCTGAATCTGAACTTAAGGTACTGCAGGAATACATGGTTATTTGGCGGGGATCACATATTTTCTCTCTTTCTGCAGAGGGTTACAATTGTAAGATAATCTCTTTCTGTTTCTATACATATTATTTCAGTGTCTATGACTCCGTTACAAACTTTGGTAAATATACGATCAAGATAATCCGTCCATTTGTAAGTATCCAATACTTTATCGTACCTATTTATATACCCAGCTCATGGTAGTAATCATGTTATAGAAACCATAGTTAGTTGATAAATATTCCAAATCTGTTGTAGAACCAGCTGTGGAACCGTTATCCAAGGAAAGGATTAAATGCATCTTTAATTGTCACCACTGCAATACTTTGCGACTGCCTGCCTGCTCTGAATACAGTAAGTGTTCCCGTACATATAGCTGTGACCCCCTGCTCTGAATACAGTAAGTGTTCCCGTACATATAGCTGTGACCCCCTGCTCTGAATACAGTAAGTGCTCCCGTACATATAGCTGTGACTCCCTGCTCTGAATACAGTAAGTGTTCCCGTACATATAGCTGTGACCCCCTGCTCTGAATACAGTAAGTGTTCCCATACATATAGCTGTGACTCCCTGCTCTGAATACAGTAAGTGTTCCCGTACATATAGCTGTGACTCCCTGCTCTGAATACAGTAAGTGTTCCCGTACATATAGCTGTGACTCCCTGCTCTGAATACAGTAAGTGCTCCCGTGCATATAGTCTCTGCTATATTTCTAATTCTAAGATCATTGCTTTTTAAGATTTTAAGACATTTATTTCTTCATTTCATCTTCAGCTTCAGTTGCTAGTTGAGAAATGTCTACATTTTGGGCTCAGGTTCTGTTGTTCTCTCCCCTAGGAGATCATTTCCAGCTTAACCTCTGCGACTGAATACCTGGACTAACATTCTGATTAATTTCTTCACACAGGTACAACTTAAATCTAATGAACCACTGCTTGGTACGTCTAACTAGAATAGGCAAACCCCTCCCTTAATTATTAGTCAAGGGAATGTGTTTAGAGTATTTAAGTGAGTCTATCTTGGCTGTGTAAATGCACAAATATACCGTTTTTTCTTTCAGAAGTAACATTTTGTCACTGTTTAACCTCCCCTCACAACAATGAAACAAGCCCCAGTCACACTCACAGTTTTGTATACTTTTGTTATTTCCCAGCATGGCATTACGCATACACACACACGTGTGAAAATAGTGATTATTTAGATAATAGTTACTAACATTAAGGATGGCGTTTTCTGGTGTACCTTTTCTTTCCTTCGCACCTTCCCACTGTGTGTGTGTGTGAGAGTGAGTGTGTATATGAGAGTCAGTGAGTGTGTGTTGTGTGTGTGTGTGTGTCACTGTTTCACTTGAATTTGTTTTGAGAAAGGTCGATTCACCTCAAATCTCCTGCAAGTGTCACATGATTGCTGTTTTTATTCAGACGGTATGCTCTAATTCTGGGAGACAGGTATAGCGGTGTCAGCATGGGACAGCAATCTCCCTATTAAAAAACAGTTGAATGTAATATATATATATATATATATATATATATATATACAGTGTTCGACAAACCTATACATTTGCTCGCCCCGGGCGAGTGGATTTAACATCGTGGCGAGCTCCTATTGGCCCAAGCAGCACACGTTTGGTACTAGGTGGCGAGTAGATTTTTTTTGTGTGGCGAGTAGATTTTTTGGTGATTTGTCGACCACTATATATATATATATATATATATATATATATATATATATATATATATATATATATATATATATATATATATACACACACACATCAAGTTTATACATATAACATATATTATATAGAATCCTTAATGCTACGATATTTCACTAAATACTGGACACCGCTACTTCAACCGTATAGAAAAACTAATTAGCAAAAATATTGGCCGCCTTGCATTGCAGGGACACCTCGTCCAATGAAGGGACTGTGTAAATTAAGAGTATTTTGGGGTAGTGTTGGGGGCTCTCGGGTGCTATAGTCTCTGCTATATTTCTAATTCTAAGATTATTGATTTTTAAGGTTCTTTTAAGACATTTATTCCTTCATTTTATCTTCAGCTTCAGTTGGTAGTTGAAGAGATTCCTGCATTTTGGGCTCAGGTTCTGTTCTCTCCCCCTAGGAGATCATTTCCAGTCTAATCTCTGTGACTGCTTTGTGGAGCTCTGTCTGATATGTTCAGGTGATACTTGTGAGCAGATCCTCCACATCTCTCCTAGATACTCCTGTCTCCTCTTCTTTCTCCAGGTCAGAGTCTGGGGATACGTGGGGAGATAGAAGCAAGGAGCCGCCATTTTCACGCTCCGCCACGGGGCCAACCGCCTATGGATTTTTAAGGTTCTTTTAAGACATTTATTCCTTCATTTTATCTTCAGCTTCAGTTGGTAGTTGAAGAGATTCCTGCATTTTGGGCTCAGGTTCTGTTCTCTCCCCCTAGGAGATCATTTCTAGTCTAATCTCTGTGACTGCTTTGTGGAGCTCTGTCTGATATGTTCAGGTGATACTTGTGAGCAGATCCTCCACATCTCTCCTAGATACTCCTGTCTCCTCTTCTTTCTCCAGGTCAGAGTCTGGGGATACGTGGGGAGATAGAAGCAAGGAGCCGCCATTTTCACGCTCCGCCACGGGGCCAACCGCCTTTGTGCAAAAATCGGAATACCTCCTGCCAGGCCATTCTTCTGTTTTTCCGAGGCATCCCGCTGGAGTGTGTGAGTGTTGCAATCACTTTCTGAGATATTTTAGTAGGTTTTGGGTGCAATCTCTTCCGTAGCATGTTTTGGGTCCACAGAGCTACAGTACTTCTTCGCCCGTCCGTGTGCTTCAGCATTGGCATGCGTCCCCCCAAATTTCTGCTTCTGATACAAATTATATGTACTGTCTATGGTTGTGCTACAAAGTCACATCCTTCTGGAATTAAACCTTAACCTCATCAAGCAAACTCTTGGAAGGATAATACATGTAGATTATAGGCCTCTGGTGTTTGGGGTGTTGCCACCCTGGTTAGAATGTCCATTAGAAGTCATGAAATGAATTGACTTGATCCTCTTGGCTGCCAGGAAGTGTATTATAAATAATGGGCTCTGTAAGAAAGCTTCACCTACCTCTCAGCTAAATACTCATACAATCACTTATCCCAATGGATAAATGGAAGGCCAGACTGAATTTAGATAAGTGGGCATGTGTGGATATGGGGAAATGGCCTCCATATACTGAGGTTATCCATACCAGGTGGCATTTTAGGGAATAGTAGAATAGAATTTGGCTGTGTAACATTTCAAGTGTCACCAATAAAGAGTCTGTGGAGTTAATACTTGAGTTATCATCATCTGTGTATCTTTAAACATGAACATGGATGCATACAGAATACCTGGACTAACATTCTGATTCATTTCTTCACACAGGTACGTCTAACTAGAATTCTTCTATCAACTTAACCCCCATTGCAACAGAACTTAAATTTAATGAACCAATGCTTGGTACGTCTAACTAGAATAGGCAGACCCCTCCCTTAATTATTAGCCAAGTGAATGTGTTTAGAGTATTTAAGTGAGTCTATCTTGGCTGTGTCATATTGTATGGCTGTGTAAATGCACAATTACATCGTATTTTGTTTCAGAAGTAACATTTTGTCACTGTTTAACCTCCGCTCACAACAATGAAACAAGCCCCAGTCACACACAGTCTTGTATACCTTTGTTATTCCCCAGCATGGAATTACGCACACACACACACACACACACACACACACACACACACACACACACACACACACACACACACACACACACACACACACACACACACACACACACACACACACACGTGCAAATAGTGATTGTTATTTAGATAATAGTTACTAACAGTAAGGATGGTGTTTTCTGTGTGTACCTTTTCTTTCCTCCGCACCTTCCCGCTGTGTGTGAGTGTGTGTGTGTGTGTGAGAGTGAGTGTGTGTATGAGAGTGAGTGTGTGTGTCACTGTTTCACTTGAATTTGTTTTGAGAAAGGTCGATTCACCTCAAATCTCCTGCAAGTGTCACATGATTGCTGTTTTTATTCAGATGGTATACTCAATACAGTCTTTGTGAGACATCGGCGACCAGCCTAAGAATCCTCTCTGGTGTCCATCTGTATTTCCAGCTTTATAGCCGAAATCCACCGCCGAGGAAAGATCTGGCAAACCCATGGTGCAGGTAGTATAGGCAAATGTGTTTATCTACTATATATTTCTGAAAGCACTGTATGTCTGCATGGCCTGTGTCCCTAGCGGCAATCTCATTTGTCCCTTGGCCCGCCCGCCCCCGCACACCTCTCATTGGCCTGAGGCGGAGTGACGGGCCAAAGGACACACACACACACACACACCTCTCTCTCTGTCCTCTCCCCCCCCATCACACTCACCTCCCTCTCCACTCACATCCCGCTCCACTCACCTCCCTCTCCACTCACCTCCCTCCCCGGCGCGGGGACAGGCAGTGGGCAGGGCAGCCTGCCGCTGCCTCCACTCACCTCCCCGGCGCGGGGACAGGCAGTGGGCAGGGCAGCCTGCCTCCACTCACCTCCTGCTCCCTCCACTCACCTCCCGCTCCCTCCACTCACCTCCCCAGCGCGGGGACAGGCAGTGGGCAGGGCAGCCTGCCGCTGCCTCCACTCACCTCCCGCTCCCTCCACTCACCTCCCGCTCCCTCCACTCACCTCCCGCTCCCTCCACTCACCTCCCCGGCGCGGGGACAGGCAGTGGGCAGGGCAGCCTGCCGCTGCCTCCACTCACCTCCCGCTCCCTCCACTCACCTCCCCGGCACGGAGGCTGCCCTGCCCACTGCCTCCACTCACCTCCCGCTCCCTCCACTCACCTCCCGCTCCCTCCACTCACCTCCCACTCACCTCCCTGGCGCGGGGACAGGCATAGGCCAGGGCAGCCTACCGCTGCCACGCGGCACCTAAGATTGCGGCGGACGGAAGGACCCCTTCCTCCCTCGCGGACTAACTATCATGGCGGCGGCCAGAAGGAGAGGTGAGTGTGTGTGTGTGTGTGTGTCACAGCGTGACAGTGTGTGGGACACTGTGTGTGTGTCTGTGTGCGTGTGTGTGTGTGTTACACTGTGTCTCAGACACTGTAGAGTGGGAACCGGAGCTACACATGGCGGGGGGGTCAGGAGCGGAGAAAGATACAGGGGGAGTGGAGAGGAGGGACCCGTCAATTTAAAGCAAAACAACCCCCCTCCTGTCCACTGCCCCCCCCCTCCTGTCCACTGTCACCCCCCCTCCTGTCCACTGTCACCCCCCCCTCCTGTCCACTGTCACCCCCCCTCCTGTCCACTGTCACCCCCCCTCCTGTCCACTCTCCCCCCCCCTCCTGTCCACTCTCCCCCCCCCTGTCCACTCTCCCCCCCCTCCTGTCCACTCTCCCCCCCCTCCCATCCCCTCCTGTCCACTCTCCCCCCCTTCCCATCCCCTCTTGTCCACTGTCCTTTCCACTGTCCCCCCCCCCGCCTGTCCACTCTCCCCCCCCGCCTGTCCACTCTCCCCCCCTCCTGTCCACTCTCCCCCCCTCCCATCCCCTCCTGTCCACTCTCCCCCCCTCCCATCCCCTCCTGTCCACTGTCCCCCCCCTCCTCTCCCCTCGGCCACTGTCCCCCCCTCCCCCCGGCCACTGTCCCCCCTCCCCCCGGCCACTGTCCCCCCCCTCCCCCCGGCCACTGTCCCCCCCTCCCCCCAGCCACTGTCCCCCCCTCCTGTCCACTGTCCCCCCCCCATCCCTCATTTTCCCCCGTCCCCCTCCCCTGCTTTTCCCCCCCTCTCCCCCCCCCCCCTTTTCCTAGCGCTAAATGTAACTCACGGGCAACGCCGGGTCTCTCAGCTAGTATGGACATAAAAGGCACAAACACATACGCACTCGCAGTGTAACAGGTTACAATTCACATTGAGTTAGAGGTTTATACTCTTTTCAGAGTGCTGAAATCTCACCACCGCCCGCCAACCCGGGAATCGCGACCGCTTGTGACGTCGCATCCGGCAGCACTGATTCTGGGAGACAGGTATAGCAGGATCAGCATGGGACAGCAGGAAACCCCATCTGGGCCCTCTGCGTTTCACTGCATCAGCTTCCTCAGGAGTCTCATAATGGGAGGTGCCCTATATACCACCTATCCTAATCTAATTAAAATGCTAACAGGTGAATACACTTAGGGCAGTGGGAAGGCAATCTCCCTATTAAAAAACAATTGAATGTAATATATATATATATACACACACACACATCAAGTTTATACATATAACATATATTATATAGAATCCTTAACGCTAAGATATGTCACTAAATACTGGACACCGCTACTTCAACCGTATAGAAAAACTAATTAGCACAAATATGTGCCGCCTTGCATTGCCTCTAAGGAGAGGCCAATCTGCAGGGACACCTCGTCCAATGAAGGGACTGTGTAAATGAAGAGTATTTTGGGTAGTGTTGGGGGCTCTCGGGTGCTATAGTCTCTGCTATATTTCTAATTCTAAGATCATTGATTTTTAAGGTTCTTTTAAGACCTTTATTCCTTCATTTTATCTTCAGCTTCAGTTGGTAGTTGAAGAGATTCCTGCATTTTGGGCTCAGGTTCTGTTGTTCTCTCCCCCGAGGAGATCATTTCCAGTCTAATCTCTGCGACTGCTTTGTGGAGCTCTGTCTGATATGTTCAGGTGATACTTGTGAGCAGATCCTCCACATCTCTCCTAGATACTCCTGTCTCCTCTTCTTTCTCCAGGTGAGAGTCTGAGGACACGTGGAGAGATCGATGCAAGGAGCCGCCATTTTCACGCTCCGCCACGGGGTGTAACGCCTTTGTACAAAAATCGGAATACCTCCTGCCAGGCCATTCTTCTGTTTTTCCGAGGCGTCCCGCTGGAGTGTGTGAGTGTTGTAATCACTTTCTGAGATATTTTTAGTGGGTTTTGGGCGCAATCTCTTCCGTAGCATGTTTTGGGTCCACAGTACTTCTTCGCTCCTCCGTGTGCTTCAGCATTGATATGCGTCCCCCCAAATGTCTGCTTCTGATGCAAATTATATGCACTGTCTATGGTAGTGGTACAAAGTCACATCCTTCTGGAATTAAACCTTTAACCTCATCAAGCAAACTCTTGGAAGGATAATACATGTAGATTATAGGCCTCTGGTGTTTGGGGTGTTGCCACCCTGGTTAGAATGACCATTAGAAGTCATGAAATGAATTGACTTGATCCTCTTGGCTGCCAGGAAGTGTATTATAAATAACGGGTTCTGTAAGGAAGCTTCTCCTACCTCTCAACTAAATACACACATACAATGAATAAATGGAAGGCCAGACTGAATTTAGATAAGTAGGCATGTGTGGATATGGGGAAATGGCCTCCATATACTGAGGTTATATCCATACCAGGTATAATATTAGAGAATAGTAAAATAGAATTTGGCTGTGTAACATCTCAAGTGTCACATATAAAGTGTCTGTGGAGTTAATACTGGAGTTATCATCATATATTTTCTATATCTTTTAATATCTTTAAACATGGATGCATACTGAATACCTGGACTAACATTCTGATTCATTTCTTCACACAGGTACGTCTAACTAGAATTCTTCTATCAACTTAACCCCCACTAACCCCCCAACTTAACCCCCCTTAAATCTAATGAACCACTGCTTGGTACGTCTAACTAGAATAGGCAGACCCCTCCCTTAATTATTAGCCAAGTGAATGTGTTTAGAGTATTTAAGTGAGTCTATCTTGGCTGTGTCATATTGTATGGCTGTGTAAATGTACAAATATACAGTTTTTTGTTTCAGAAGTAACATTTTGTCACTGAACAACCCCCAGTCACACACAGTCTTGTATACCTTTGTTATTCCCCAGCATGGAATTACGCACACACACACACACACACACACACACACACACGTGCAAATAGTGATTGTTATTTAGATAATAGTTGCTAACAGTAAGGATGGTGTTTTCTGCTGTACCTTTTCTTTCCTCCGCACCTTCCCGCTGAGTGTGTGTGAGAGAGAGAATGTGTGTGTGAGAGTGAGTGTTTGCGTGTGTGTCACTGTTTCACTTGAATTTGTTTTGAGAAAGGTCATTTATTTCTTAATTTTATCTTCACCCTATATATTTTTATTAAATCACACACTATTCAATTTTAGACTTTCATGTATGTAGACTTTATTTTAGTTGTATACCCAATAAATGTTACGTTTTAATAGTCCCGGAGTGCATATAGATGCACTAGTTATGAGCTTCTAGTTAGAGAGATGGTGATAATACACCTTTCCCTCTAATTTCTGATATACATTTCATTTAGCTCATCTGATGCACCCAGTGCCAATCTAGGCACTTGTGGGCGCAATTCATATTTATTTATTACTTGAATTACTACCAGTGAGCAGTACATTTTGTTTGTGTTTTCAAATAATCCAAACAGAACTGTCCAAATATGTTCTTCAGATATTAGCAACACCAGCTGCTTTCTATGTCTGATAGAATTGTCTGATTATTAACATAATAACCCTTCTGGACTCGTATACCTGTATATGTAGAGACAAACAAGAGAAGCAGCATTACTTGTTATAAAATGTTAATCTATTAAAGAGACCATCATTTTCTTTATTTAATTCACAGAGGAGAAGAAAGAAATACGTTACAGAAGCGCGGACGTTCTATGAGCTCACATCATTAAACATACGTTTTTATCAGGCATGTGCCGGGTCTTGAAGCTACAGTGTATATACAAAGAATTATTACAACCAGCACGGAGACTGAGAAGGAGCAGACCCTGGAAAGCTACAATACAACCACAAATGTCCTTCCACTGATCACTTGTACTGTGTATTTGAAAATAAATGTCCATATTCCGTGGTTATGCCGACTTAGCTGAAACATTTGGTGCAATATTAGCCATGTGTAGGATTTTTAGTTGTGTGTCTCTCCTCAATACAGAGATTGTGTGCATTTATATGTGTGTGTAAGGGTTTTCATTTGCAGTTCTGCCTGTAATTCCCGGTATGTCATTCTTCCATTTGGTTGGAGAGTTTTTAAACAGTTTATTATCCAATGTTGAGGTTACTAAGTTATACATTGTAATAAAATATTTATTCTTTTCCAGGTGCCTTTAGAGTAGTTTCTAGCACATTTGTTGTAAATCTCATCACACATCCCCCCCAGATGTTTTACAGGTTTTGGGAATAATGGTTCTCTCCCACATCTGCTGGTTCTACCCTCTCATAAAGCCACTGGGGTCCCAAATCTCATACAGCCACTGGGGTCCCAAATCTCATAAAGCCACTGGGGTCCCAAATCTCATAAAGCCACTGGGGTCCCAAATCTCATACAGCCACTGGGGTCCCAAATCTCATACAGCCACTGGGGTCCCAAATCTCATACAGCCACTGGGGTCCCAAATCTCATACAGCCACTGGGGTCCCAAATCTCATACAGCCACTGGGGTCCCAAACGTTCTCCTTGGTCAATGGGAATGCCCCATGGGAATCCCCCCCCCCCCCCCCAATCTGCTGTTGCTGCCGCCTCTCCTCCCCGGGAAGAAGACGAGCTCAGGGAAGAAGACCTCCCCAGCACGCGCAGCCTGAAACGGGCACCATAGCTCTAGACAGCTTCCCTCCTCCCCCTTGCCCCCTCATTGGCTCCCACCACGTGACGCGTCGCCGCTTGGGATCACGATCCTCGTGTATCCCCTGCTTGCTGATGCGCACAGTGTGCAGCGATTCTTGCAGTGAGCGGGGACTGGGACCGGCTCGGGAGGAACTCATGTCCGGTGAGGGCCGCGCACGCCGTCGGAAGCAGCAGGACCCAGGCTTTAGGCAGGTCTGCAACCCTGCCTTTCACCATTATCCCCAGCATACAGTGCTTCCACTGCAGCAAGGGATTCTGGGAAATTACATGCAAATGAGCACACAATGTGTTGTCACCTTTTGTCTGAAAAACCATTGTTACATGGAGCCCATATAATGTACAGTGATTTCTGCAGAGGATGCTAATTGGTCCTGGTCCACCAGGGGGTGCCATTACCTATAGAAACTACATGTCCATGAATGTCCAACACGTCCATTCACCAATCATTCTGCTGTGTGGATGTTACAGTTCCACAGCTGCACATATCCCAGTCACAGACCAGATAAAGCCATTACTTAAGTAATAATCCCAGAAGAACAGGGCATTACTGGCCAATAATGCCCTGGCTGGAAGAGTTGAAGGCCCGAGGCGAAGCCGAGGGACTTTAACCCAGCCAGTGCATTATTGGCCAGTAATGCCCTGTTCTGAGGGGATTATTACTATTATAGGCTAAATGTAGGCTTATTTATTTTAATTTTTCATAAAAAATATAAATGTTTGTAGTGATTTTTATCAACATGATTGTCTACATTCTTATGCTTTTACGGCAAGTTTATTAAAAAAATTGTACATATACACAGCCCGCTCTATATATACACACACACACACACACACTGCAGTCCCCCCTCTATACACACAAACACACACTCTGCAACCACCCCTATATACACAAACACACTCTGCAGTACCCCTTACACACTGTGCAGCCCCTCTACACCCACAAAACACACTGCAGACCTCCTCCACCCTCTACACTCACAAAACACAGCAGCCCCCCCTCTACACCTACAAAACACACAAATCAACAAAACAGGCTCTGCCACCTCTACATCCACAAAACACACACCAGCAGCCCCCCTTTACACCCACTGCAGCCCCCTGTATACCCACACACTGCAGACACAGACACACACACACACACACACACACAAAACACTCTGCACCCACCTCCAGTCACAAAACACACACTGAAGACACACACACTGCAGCTCCCCCTCTACAAGAACAAAACACACACAGCAGAAACACACCACCAAGACTCTGCTGCCCCCTCTACACCCACAAAACACACTGCAGACCTCCTCCACCCTCTACACTCACAAAACACAGCAGCCCCCCCTCTACACCTACAAAACACACAAATCAACAAAACAGGCTCTGCCACCTCTACATCCACAAAACACACACCAGCAGCCCCCCTTTACACCCACTGCAGCCCCCTGTATACCCACACACTGCAGACACAGACACAGACACACACACACACACACACACACAAAACACTCTGCACCCACCTCCAGTCACAAAACACACACTGAAGACACACACACTGCAGCTCCCCCTCTACAAGAACAAAACACACACAGCAGAAACACACCACCAAGACTCTGCTGCCCCCTCTACACCCACAAAACACACTGCAGACCTCCTCCACCCTCTACACTCACAAAACACAGCAGCCCCCCCTCTACACCTACAAAACACACAAATCAACAAAACAGGCTCTGCCACCTCTACATCCACAAAACACACACCAGCAGCCCCCCTTTACACCCACTGCAGCCCCCTGTATACCCACACACTGCAGACACAGACACAGACACACACACACACACACACACACACACACACAACACTCTGCACCCACCTCCAGTCACAAAACACACACTGAAGACACACACACTGCAGCTCCCCCTCTACAAGAACAAAACACACACAGCAGAAACACACCACCAAGACTCTGCTGCCCCCTCTAGGCAGTGGATATTCGCACTCAGTAGAAAATAAAATGGAAAAAATAAACATCCCTGCCAGAAATCGAACCCTGGTCCACTATGTGAATGGCCTGCTGCATAACCATTGAGCTATAAGACTTTCTGATTTTTTCCTGGTGAATAAAGGCATAGAAACCTGTTCATAACAGCTCGGCTATTCGCACTCAGTTAAGTTCTACTGAGTGCGAATAGCCGTAAGGGGACAAGGGTTCGATTCCAGGCTGGGATGTTTACTGAGTGCGAATAGCCGTAAGGGGACAAGGGTTCGATTCCAGGCTGGGATGTTTACTGAGTGCGAATAGCCGTAAGGGGACAAGGGTTCGATTCCAGGCTGGGATGTTTACTGAGTGCGAATAGCCGTGCGGCTATTTGCACTCAACTGTGAATATCAACTGCCCCCCCTCTACACCCACAAACACACACCAACAGAAGACACACAAATAAAACACTCTGCTGCCCCCTTTACACCCACAAAACACACTCAGCAGACACAAACCTTTCCCCCCACTCGCCTGTGCGGAGCTCTCTGCAGGCAGGGTGGGGGAGGAGTCAGTGCCTTGCTGGTAGCTTCTGTCCAATCACCTCCCCTGTCTAAGTGCAAATTTCACTCTTTGTGAATGAAACCTGAAAGCTGATTGGCTGAAAAACTTGACAAACTGCCATAAATTCTGGGCCATTACCGATTGGATAATGCCCAGAATTTTAACCAATCAGAGAGCAGGGATTTCAATAATGCCCTGAATTTGACTGCTTTAGGCTGCGGTCCCACTAACTACTACAGCGCAAGCCCCGCCCCCCCAGTTACTCCGGTCCCAGTTCCTACCTTGTCGCGCACCTTTCCTCAGCGGTGCGCGACAGGTTTTCAGGCAGGCAAGGGAATTTGAGTTTGGCATTCGCGACGGAGGCGTGGCCACGCCCCCCCCCCCCCCCCCCGGCGGTTCAGCCAATGAGGGCGAACCAGCTGTGGGACGTCATGGCCACGCCCCCGCAAACTGACAGCCACGCACCCTCCCGTCGCAAATCTTCCCTCAGATCGCGGGGGGCTGTGCACGGGCCGCCCCCCCCCCCCCCCCCCCCCCCCCCCTGGCCACGGTGCTGACTGGGGACTCAGCCTTAGCCTATAATGCTCCTTATTTACATCAGTCAAGTTGTTGCAAGTAAACCTGTGTGCGCAGGCTCTGTGTATTGCTTTTTAGGGCTGCGGGACTGACTATGTCACATGGTGCACTCAGTGCAATGGAAGTCTCTAGTACTTGGCCAGCTCAGCATATAGTATTTCATATAGAGTTTATTTCCTGGATTTCAGACAGGACGGTTTCAGGGCCAGGCCGGGTACAAAAACACCGACCCCAACCAGCATCTTTTGTTAACCTGAGAGGCAATCCCGGCAGAAATCACTTCCATAAAGGACAGGACACTGCGGCCCTCCAAAAACGTTAGGCAAGAGTCAAATAGGCATTGTAAGTCTTTTTAATGATCTAGACCAGGGGAGCGGAAACTTTTGAAGCTGCGCCCCCCCCCCCCCCCCTGTCTTCCCTTCCCCGGCTCTCGCGTCCCCTCACCTTGTATCCGCGTCAAATGATGCTGCGGGTTCGTGTGATGTCACGTGACCCGCAGCGTCATTTGAAGCATGTGACATCACGTCACATGGCGTTGCATGGCGACGCGTCACGCCGCCGGCTGAATCCCGGTAAGTGTAGTGTTGCAGGGGCCTCACGCGATCCCCCGGCATTTAATTAAGCCTCTGCCATCGCCCGCACCCTCCCCCAGAAAAATCACCTGCCCCCCCCAGTGTGCGCACCCCTGATCTGGACATCATGCATAACGTTTCCGGGAGATCTCACATACGTGTTTCCACCTGACGGCGAGATCTCCCCGGAAAGGTATGCAGGATGTCTAGATCCTGGCAGACTATGCGTGTGGGCTCGGAGTTTGTCTGAACGTCCTCTTGATGTTAAAATGTATAACCACACAAGTCAAGCAATGGTGGAGTTCCAGAAGAAAGGGTGGTCTCCATGCACCGAGGAGTGCAGCGCTGCTTCCACATGGTCCAGGTTGGATGATGGAAGTAAAGTAGGGGCTTTCAAGCTGCAGCACACTCCTCAATTCTGCCTCTTATCCTCGTACAGTTCAGCTTACACTGGAAAAGCAAGAGCAGGAGTGGCCCAACTCCAGTCCTCAAGGGCCACAAACAGGTCAGGTTTTAAGAATATACCTGCTTCAGCACATTGCGGCTCAATCAATGGCTGTCAGATTGAATGAGCCACCTGTGCTGAAGCAGATATCCCTAATACCCGGCCTGTTGGCGGCCCTTGAGGACTGAAGAATTACATCCAGCTCTGCCCTGTCCACGAGAAATTGTGCATTAAATGCAATAGACTGGGACTGGGGTACTCAACACCCCCCCCCCCCCCACCTCCCCCCCAACAGGTCAGGTTTTCAGGATAGCCCAGCTTCAGCACAGGTGGCTCAATCGACTGAGCCTCTGCTTGAGCCACCTGTGCCGCAGCAGGAACTGATTGAGCCACCTGTGCTGAAGCTGGGATGTCTTGAAAACCTTACCTGTTAGAGGGAGGGGGGCTTGAGGACCGGAGTTGAGCACCCCTGGGCCAGGACATCAGGTATAGACATCACACACCTAACTTATTAAAGGATTACTCCGTTCTATCCTCGTGCTTTGCAAACGTCTTATTCTATAAACCCTTCGCATCAATCAATCTCTCCATCTCTCTGGCAACTACAACCGCCCCCCACCCCCCACCCCCACCCCCTTCCCCTGCTATCCTGCAGCATACAAGAGATGGAGGTGCTAGGTCTGATGGTGCCGGGAAGAGGGGAGGGGGAGAGTCTGATGTGCCGGGAAGGAGGGGAGGGAGGGGGAGAGTCTGATGGTGCCAGGGAGGGGGGGTGGGAGAGTCTGATGGTGCCAGGTAGGGGGGATGGGAGAGCCTGATGGTGCCGGGAAGGAGGCGGGGAGGGGGAGAGTCTGATGGTGCCAGGGAGGGGGAGTGGGAGAGTCTGATGGTGCCAGGGAGGGGGGGGTGGGAGAGCCTGATGGTGCCAGGGAGGGGGGGTGGGAGAGTCTGATGGTGCCAGGGAGGGGGGATGGGAGAGTCTGATGGTGCCAGGGATGGGGGGGTGGGAGAGTCTGATTGTGCCATTAGAATCTGATGGTGCCAGGGAGGGAGGGTGGGGGAGTCTGATGGTGCTAGGGAGGGAGGGTGGGGGAGTCTGATGGTGCCAGGGAGGGGGGTGGGGGAGTCTGATGGTGCCAGGGAGGGGGGGTGTGAGAGTCTGATGGTGCCAGAGAGGGGGGGTGGTGGGAGAGTCTGATGGTGCCAGGGAGGGGGGGGTGGGAGAGTCTGATGGTACCAGGGAGGGGGGTGGGAGAGTCTGATGGTGCCAGGGAGGGGGAGTGGGAGGGTCTGATGATGCCGGGGAGGGGGGGTGGGAGAGTCTGATGATGCCGGGGAGGGGGGGGGGATTGATGGTGCCTGGTGCCGGGGAGGGGGGGGGAGAGTCTGATGGTGCCGGAGGGAGGGGGAGAATCTGATGGTGCCGGGGGGGGGGGAATCTGATGGTGCCGGGGGGGGGAGAGTCTGATGGTGCCGGGGGGGGGGGGTGGGGAAGAGTCTGATGGTGCCGGGGAGGTGTGGTGGGGGGAGGTCGGGAATTCCAGAGATCGGGGGGCAGCACGAGATAAATCATCACGCTCTTTTAGTATGATGCAAGGTTCCATGTCTGCTGCATTGGCGTTCTCTATTAGCCGACTGATTTAAAATTGTTACCTTCTAATAAACTAATTTAGGTGAACCTATACAAGGGGTTAATGTGAAGGGTCAAAAACAAATGTTGTAAACAATTTCTCAGTGTAACTTTTCTAGAATCCCCATTAAATTACCAGTTTGGCTGATTTGCACCATGTAAAAGAATGAATAAGCTTCCTATTTCCCTAGCGAACACTGGATTACGGCATTATCCGCTACTCATATTTACCCGATTGTCTAATGACGCCTACAGAATTACGTTGCAAACAAAGAACCGAGCGCGGAGGATGGACAACCCGTCTTATCGGCAAAATACATTAGATAACAATTGTAAAAAAACCTTCCCTAGCGTTTGTTTGCATTGGAAATAATGGGAAAAGTATTTAGAAGTAATGTATACTCATCTATTACTTTTAAAGGTGTCAGTCGGCTCTATTTAACCCATTAAACATGTACACGTTTGTCCTAGTGCCCTTTAATTTAAGGGAAATACCTTAGTTTTCCAGGGCTGTTCAGAAAGGCAGAGGTTCCAATATGATGCCGTTGCCCACATAAGGGCTGTTGTGCCTCCAGAGGGTGGGAGCTGTGGCTTGCTCTCCTCCCCCCTCCTCCTCTTCCCCTCACCACGAGGGTTTTAGATTTGCACGCGCGTGCGCCAACAGGGGAGGAGGGGAACTCACGCGGGGCATTTAAACCAAGCATTGACTTTCTTTTTTCCCGCCCACCCATCCCATTAAGAATGTAATGTGATATGTCTAACTATATGTAAGGGATGTCTAACCAAAGTCAAGGGGTTAAACTCCCTTCACAGGGCTGGAAACTGCACTGGTGTCGGGTTTCCTACCTGAACTGGGAGGTGGAGATAATTAAACTCCTTATTGAACAGGTATAAAAGGCAGGAAATGAGAACCTGTCATTGTCCCAGTTTGGAGTCTTTTAGGAGGATCACAGACAGAGCTCCCGCCCATAGGGATCCAGGCTGGTTGACCAGAGGATTTTACCTGGCAACCGTGAGGAACCCAAAGCCTCACGCACCAGAGAAGCCAGCGCACAAAGAAGGGCCAAAGGCTTCCTGGGAGCAGCAGAACCTCAAAACCTGCAACTTGAAAAATCAGAGATAGCGGACCAGCATCAATGTCAGATAAGACTATCAATATTGTTCCCTGTCTTGCTCATATTGTTTATATGTTTTGGAGTTGATAACCAGTTTAGTTGGCCAGCTGCCGTTAGAAAGGGCTGCAGTAAAGTGTAGTTATTTTCCCTAATGGGAATAGGTATTTATTTTATGATTTATGTTTTGTCTTAAAGGGGTAGTGGCCCCAATCTTTTGGTTGCTGTTTTGTGGAGAATAAAATCACTCAAGTTTGGTTTACCCTAAAAAACACAACTTGTAACACTGCATTGTGGTGAGGCCTGAATAATAGGCCGCGCGTATAGTGCCCGCGACGGGTGACGCGACGGGACGGGTGACATCACCCGTCGCCGCTAGTGAAAGTTATATTTCGCTTTGCTGTGACATCGCGGGCTGACTGGCATTTGATTGGTTCAGGGGCTGTCACATGAGGCGACAGCCCTTGAAAAATCAAATATTGACAGCTTCCAAAGTTCGCAACGCTTACCATACGCGCGCACGGCGACGGCAATGCATTTGTTTTTGGGCGACGTCGCCCGTCGCGGGCACTATACACGCACATTGGAGTTGGAGGTGTGTGTGTTCCCGTCTCTTCTTCCCCCACATCCACCACTGCTTTATTTTTTAGCCTTATTTGTGTATTGATGCAGGAAAATAAAGGAAAATAGCGACTCACCTGCATCCCATCAAAATTAAAGAAGAGAGTGACCAAAAAGTTCAAAAATAACTTGGTTTATTGAGACGTGTGATACAGAGGAAACGACACACACGTTTCACGCTTCTTTTTTGGGGGCCTCAGTTATCCTTTTCTGGGCTATTATATATTTTTTGTATTGATGGTATGTCCTATCTTCCTCCTGGGATTATTGATGCTGTTACGGAGGTATATAATTATACAAGGAGATTGGAGTATGGTTTCCGGAACCTGGAATGAGAGCCTGGTCCATGCAAGTGGTACAGCACCGCACCCGAATGAGAGGAGAGCAGCGTGGAGGCAGCCATATTATAACAACCCGCAGATAATGCACACTGCACGTTTATTCTGGCTTTTACAGTGCAGTGTTTGAACCTGACATGGGATTAGTATAAGGGGTATTTAAATGTTTTATTATTATTACCTTGTGTTATACACATTTAAGAGCAGCAGAATGACGCCATGAACGTCCCACACTCAGGATTAATCTGTGTCGTTGCTACAGTTGAATCTATTAAACTCTGAGCTGCAAACAACCAAATCAATACTTGCTTCTCTGCATGAGGGGTGGACAGAAAAAGCATCCCTAACCTGACAGATTTGGGACTCCAAGGCACGTCCCATGGATATAAACCCCAACTTTTGGGCTGCAAAACGTGGCAGAAATTGCGGTGATAAAACACATCTGTAAAATGCCGTGAACAAAACAAAACAAAAAAAAAATGCTGCTTAGTGAATATGATTTATTAAACACACAAATTGGCAGGTCAGTTTCATTTTGCTGGGTTATGACAGATCCAATGCAAATCATTCTTCCCTTAATTATAGAGGTAAATAAGAATTTTAACTCGGGTAGTGTTAGGACCTGCTAACGGTCATGCCCTGAAAGTGGCAGCAGGCTTAAGACGCTTTGGCCAAAGGGTTAAACTAAATGACCCTTTTTCAAGAGAATATATAGGTATTGCACTGTGTATTTTTGTCACATTGGGAGTAGCTTTGGGCTTCTTTGTTTGTTTTTTTGGTTGAATATGATTTATTGTTAGAAGTTCATCTTCCCGCAGCCTCCGTATAATAACCCCCGGATTGTGGCTGAGTGCTCCGTGGGTGCAGAAACTGTCCCTGTATGTAGCAGAGCCCTGTAAGCGCTACTAATGAGGGAGGATGAGCTGTCAGTCGGATCCCCTGCAGAGAGCAGCAGGTGACATATTGTGCATGTGAACCCAAGAGCGCCCCCCGTCCGTATGTGACCCCTGAACACTGTGACGCGAGTCCCTCAGATGGTGGCTTCTCCCTGTTGCAGGGATACATGTTGACAATTCCATTTCCATTTGTTCACAGCGCGTCATGGAAACATGTGGTTTAATTACACCGTTCTCCCCGTCGGTTCTAGCCATTGCTTTTCCGCAGCGATTCTGTGACTGTGAGCACGATTCAGGGGACACATCGGGGGTAATAATAAAAGCTTCCCACAGTGTGGGCACAGGATGAGGGATCAACCGCAATGACTCCACTCCACATGCAGCACAGACTGAGTGTGAGTGTGGGGGGGAGGGGTATGTTTTTTAGTGAAGTTACTAGAAAGCCTGGGATACAAAAAGCTGAGACTTCAGTGACTGATACCAGTGAGACGGTGACACTGCCCGTATTGGGAGTGAGTGTCACTCAGTGCTGAGGAGAGGTTGATGCAGTCTTCCAATGAATGCGACCCACTGCTCCTGATAAATACAGCCTCCCAAGGGAAGGCGTCTCGCAATGAGTGAGATTTGTGGTTGATGTACAGTTTGCATTTATATGTTGGAGCACGTCTAATCCTCACTCAAATGGGCGTTTTTTAACGTGAGGGTTTTATTTTAGGCGGCTAATGACCAGTTTGTGTAATGTGGGGGAGAGAGACAGAATTAACACCACAGGAAGATTATTCTGTGATGCCTTTTTAATTCAGCAAAAAGGAAAGTAACAAGGTCACGGGGGATAGTTACCCTTCCTGTAAGTGTGGCAGAGATGCTCACAAAGGATACGGGGATTCTGTACTTCTTGTGGAACATGAATGAAAGGAGGAAAGTTGTCAGGGAAATGCATCACCGGTACGATCATCATCTCTTCGCATGAAAGGATTGAAGAAATCTGATATAAATCTCTTTAGACTTCAACATGCAAAGTGTGATAATGGGATCCCAAGTGCTCCCGAGTGACGTCCTTCTCACACATGTACTCACCGTCTAACACTATTACTGTACAACTCTGCTGCCAGTGTGCAATTTCACTGAGTGAAGCTGCTTCCCAGTGAGTGAGGCTGCTTCCCAGTGAGTGAGACTGCCTCCCAATGAGTGACGCTGCCTACCAATGAATGACGATGCCTCCCAGTGAGTGACGCTGCCTCCCAGCGAGTGACGCTGCCTCCTGAGTGATGCTGCCTCCCAATGAGTGATGCTGCCTCCCAGTGAGTGACGCTGTCTCCCAGTGAGTGACGCAGTCTCCCAGTGAGTGACGCTGCCTCCCAGTGAGTGACACTGCCTCCTAGTGAGGGACGCTGCCTCCCAAAGAGTGACCCCAATGGGTGAGGTTTTCAGGATATCGCTGCTTTAGCACAGGTGGCTCAATCAGTCCCTGCTTCAGCACAGGTGACTCAATCAGAGGCTGAGACACCTGTGCTGAGCTGAGATAACCTGACTTGGGGGAAGTGGAGGGGGGGCTTGAGGACTGCAGTTGAGCACCCCTGCTTCAGCTGACACGTTACAGTGCAGAAATACTATGTTATTGCATATTTCCTCCTCACGTTATGAATGACCCATCTGATGTACGGGAGAGACAGCGCTCTGTGCAACCGCAACAAACTGGGGCTCAAAATGTGGCACTACCGGCGAGATTTTAAAATGACAAAAGAAATACGGAACTAAAGTGTGTGACAGAGAACAGACCTGGAGCGGTGCGCAAACTGGGGGGTGCGCAAAATTATCTGGGGGGGGGGGTGCGGCAGTTACAGAGGTCCCATGCTCTCCCCCAAAGCATTTAAATGAAATGGCGGGGACCGCACGACGCATCTATAACTAACTTACCATGGATTCCAGTGACGCGTCGTCATGGTAACCCAGCAACAAATGTCGCCGCGGGATCACGTGATGTTGTGTTGCCATGGCAATGTGGAGGGGCGGCGCATGCAGGGGAGGAGAGCAGACAGGGGGCGCAGGGGGAAAAGATTGCACACCGCTGGTTTAAATGACAATACAGACGGGACAGAAAGGAAAACAATTGTTTGCTAACCCATTCACGCATTGCACTGCACCCTATATTACACCGCACTGCACTGGGGGCCCCTCCAGCCATGAAAGCACCCCCATGTGAATGCCACCGATGTCACATTGGCAGATGTCACCTGACATCCAGGGACCCGATCATCCCCCCCCCCCCCCCCTCGTGCAGGGGGCGTCGTGGACATACCCGGATGTCGGTCACCTGGATCCAGATGCTGCACTTCGTCCTTCACATGCTCCCCCGATTATTAAAGAGTCATTAGTGACCCTCTCAAGGAACCGCAGCTCCCTGCTCCCATAGGACAGCTCTTATACAAGAGACCTCATTAAATAGGGTTACAATACATCTCAAAGGGGAGGAATTAGCAGCTGGCAGGGGAAGCATGGCCACACGTGGGTTCCTCGAGGACTCTGGGCAAGGATTCTTCACCTCCAGTGAGTCTCCAAGTTGATACATTGTATCATCTTCAGCACAAGAAGCTTATGGGGCGGGAAGTTCTGCACCTGCCGGGATGAGAGCCGGACATCATCTATTTATTACTCTGTGTATATTCATTTGTCTAATTGTGTATACACAGATATACATTGCTCTGTACTGATATACATTGCACATATTACTCTGTACTGATATACATTGCACATATAGACATTGCTCTGCACCAACATGCATTGTTGTAGATATACACCCCTGTGTACACCGTGTCCAGGAAAAAAAAAAAGTTTGCTTCGTTTTTCATCATATTTGATATATTTCTCGCTCAATCGCCATGAAAATGTGCCCAATGGTAGATCTGTTAAGTAGATTAACACTATATAAGACGCATGATGTAGACAATGAACAGATGTTAACTAAAGTGATGTCACTGTATGATGTCAGAGTCCCAGATGCACTGCGGGAGGTTCGTGTTCATTAAACGAGAGATAGGATTTTTTCCTTCGTAGCTCGTAAATGTGTTACACTGTTGAAAACTAATCTGAAACACTACGATTAGTATAAAGTTTGAGTACAATGTATGGTTCAAAGTGTCCTGCAAATATTTACACAGTATATTGCGCTCTGTAAATATAATTATAGGCTAAAGCAGTAAAATTCAGGGCATTATTGAAAACCCTGCTCTCTGATTGGTTAAAATTCAGGGCATTATCCACAGTAATGCCCCGAATTTCAGCAGTTTGCAAAATGCAGTTTTCAATCTGTTTATTTCCAGCCAATCAGCTTTCAGAACAGCTGAGACAGGGTATGGGGATTGGTTTGAATTAAGTAAAGCTCTGAGACATGGCAGGGGATTGGTCAAAAAGTATCAGCCACGGTTTGACTCCTCCCCCTCCTGAGCTGACTGAGATTTTCTGAGCAGATTCAGTTGAATTGGGGGGGGGGAAGACTGCAAAAAAGTAAGTGTGTTGTGTATAGAGGTGCAGTGTTGTGTGTGGGGGGGTGTAGAGGTGCTGTGTTGTGTGTAGAGCTGGGGGGGAGTCTGCAAAGTTTAGTAAGTGGCTGCATTTTTTATTGTGGTTGCAGTGTGTGTGTTGTGCTGTTGTATGTGTTGCAGCAGTTTGTATAAGTGTAGAGCTGATGTGTGTGTGTGTGTGTGTGTGTGTGTGTGTGTGTGTGTGTGTGTGTGTGTGTGTGTGTGTGTGTGTATATAGAGCTCCAGTGTGTGTGTGTGTGTCAGTAGCAGTGTTTATGGGTGTAGCATGTGTGTGTAGCAGCAGAGTTTGTGTGTGTGTAGAGCTGCTGTGTGTGTAGAGCTGCTGCTGTGTGTGTGTGTAGAGCTGCTGCTGTGTGTGTAGAGGTGCTGTGTAGTGAGTGTAGAGGAGGTGCTGTGTTGTGTGTCTAGAGCTCCAGTATGTGTGTGTGTAGAGGCACTGTGTTGTGTGTGGTGTGTGTGTGTGTGTGTGTGTGTGTGTAGCAGCAATGTGTGTGTGTGTGTGTGTGTGTGTGTGTGTGTGTGTAGCAGCAATGTGTGTGTGTGTGTGTGTGTGTAGCAGCAATGTGTGTGTGTGTGTGTGTGTGTGTGTGTGTGTGTGTGTGTGTGTGTGTGTGTAGCAGCAATGTGTGTGTGTGTGTGTGTGTGTGTGTGTGTGTGTGTGTGTGTGTGTGTGTGTGTGTGTACAGAGGAGGCGGCAGTGTGTGGATATAAATAGCTGCAGTGTAAGAGTGTATAGAGGTGGTTTCATGTATTTACCATTTTATTTGAATAAAAAAATCTATTTAACTATACAAAAGTGTCTATTATTTATGAAATAAGCCTACATTTAGCCTATAATAGTAATAATCCCCTCAGAACAGGGCATTACTGGCCAATAATGCCCTTGCTGGCTTCAACTCTTCCAGCCAGGGCATTATTGGCCAGTAATGCCCTATTCTTCGGGGATTATTACTTAAATATACACACACGCATTTCGCTATGATGGCTTCCTCAGGGCTGATGACAACCTCTCTCTGTCTCTCTCTCTGTCTCTCATACCTGCTCAGGGTGCTGGGTCAGTGCAGGCTGGGCTCGGTCTCATACCTGCTCAGGGTGCTGGGTCTGTGCAGGCTGGGCTCGGTTTCATACCTGCTCAGGGTGCTGGGTCGGTGCAGGCTGGGCTCGGTCTCATACCTGCTCAGGGTGCTGGGTCGGTGCAGGCTGTACTCGGTCTCACACCTGCTCAGGGTGCTGGGTTAGTGCAGGCTGGGCTCAGGCTCTCATACCTGCTCAGGGTGCTGGGTTAGTGCAGGCTGGGCTCAGTCTCATACCTGCTCAGGGTGCTGGGTCCGTGCAGGCTGGGCTCAGTCTCTCATACCTCCTCAGGGTGCTGGGTCAGTGCAGGCTGGGTGTGGATATGCAGATAGAATAATGATAGGCACCAGGAGCTTTTATAGTACAAACAAGAACTTTATTCACAGCCGTTGACAATGCTCTCCATACAAAAAAACAGACCCCTTCTGACATTAACTGGTGGGAAACAATATGTTACTTTGTGCTACTTCCCCTGGTAGCTCTCGCTCCTTTGCTGGGGAGGTACTTATGCTTGTTTCCCTTAGTATTGATTAGATTGGCAATCTCCTGCATAGCGTTAATAGTGCCCCATCTCAGGGGCACCCTTGTTGGGGATAGCGAAAGGGACTAAACCCCAGCTAAATACGGACCCAAATAGGAAGCCGGTATCAAGCTGATGAGTCCAGCAGTGAGCTGGTTAATTGCAGCTACAGACAATTAGCCAGTCTCACCTGTCTCATCAGACAGATAGAAATGCCTCCTGCTTTATCTGCAGGGGATCTCTGTAGCACAGAGAGATCCCAGGGAAGCAGACCCACTATTCCAGCATGCAGCGAACCCTGGAACCTGCCAGAGGGTGCACCCCACGGACACCAACCCCGACCCGGACTGAGGGAAAGAGCCCCTGAAACCAGGTACCTCTTTGGTCTTTGGGGTCAGAGGCCTACCCTCCCAGCCCTGCAGATAGAGACGGGGAAGTGTGGCTCAGCTCTTACAAAGGGATAGGCTGTTGTGTTTATTTTGTATGCTGCCTTTTGTAAGCTACGGGCTAAATAAAAACCAATGGTTATTTCCCCCAAATCTATGTCTCCCGGGTTATACCTCTGCCCTCTTACAGGAGCACAGACTGCTTTTCTGAAATCAGTGTCCCATTACTGTGTGCGACATACCTTGGCCAATCAGAGCTGGCTTTAAAGGTTTGCGTGGCTCGGTGCCGGTGGAGTGTGCGGGGCGTCTTACCTGCTCCGGCATGTCCTCCTGCTCCTCATCTCTGCGACGCTGCGCATCATTTGATGACACGACATCACGTTGTCATGGCAAAGATGAGGCGAAGCCGGATAGAAGGCAAGAGGCACTTACAGAGGCCCCACACTTTCCCCCCCCCCCCCGGCAATCAGTTTAACCGGCCCTGTGATGGCCATACATATTGCATCAGGAGTTTACTAAGGACCTTCCGGTGAGGCCGATCCGATCATTCTCCGGAGCTTCTACCCTGAGAGCTCCCTGCTGAGCACATGATTACTCCTCTTCCCACATGAGAACAATCTTGGGCCATTAGTATAGGCGCTAACTATATAGGGCACGTTCCTTAACTGAAAATAATAAATGGTGACAGGACATCCTTAATGCACATAACTACTGTATATACTTAAACATATATACAAGGCTCATGGTGAGGCACTCTAACTGAACTCCAAGGAACCTGCTTCTGGAACATTGGGCGGAGCTGTATATATCCTTCTAATACTTTTGCATAGTCATCCTCATCACATGGTGGTGAGGGGCAATCCAGAGTGATCCCACCCAGTTAACCTACTAAGGCTATTAACCCTTTACATTACTTAGTAGTCTCCAGAGGGTATAAACAGTATAAAGATATACATTGCTCAGCACATATCTAAACGTACATAGCTTTGTTCTGCACATATTCAAACAGATATTCATTGCTCTGTATATATATATATATATATATATACACACACACACGCATTGGTTTGCGCCTGATACTGATATAGATTTCATGTAGGACAGATGTGAGATAATGTGTACAGAGCGTATCCCAGGAACCCAGTGATGAGTGGACACAAGGGGACATCTGTCACCATCGAGCACCAACTGGGGAGCCAGTCACAGAGTCGCCCCACCTGAGAGACAGAGGATTGTCACTTATTGATCGGACTTCCGAGTATCTCTTGTATTGCGCTTTCTTATCTGGAAGGGCTTTATGTTGATGTTATTGCAGGTGTAAGCTTTCTCTCGTGTGAATGCACAGGCTGAGATTATATATGTAACAGCAGCGCATGCAGAGACGGGAGGCTCGCCACGCAAAGCCGTTTGATTGGCTGCTGCTGGTCGTATGTGTTTATACTGGAGGGTAACTTGTAACACTTGGACTGTAATTGTAAGCTCTTCAGGATAGGGCTTCACTCCCCTGTGTACTCTCGGTGTATACTGCCAGATCTGGCTACATTCTGCACCTAAATATACGTACACTATAGATACAACATCTATTCATGACTTACCCAGCATCGATTCTTTTCCCCTCAAGTCCCACCTTAAAATAAGTGCACTAACACCATGGTTGTTGGAGTAAAACAGGTCACAGCTTTTATTAACAACCATAACAGTCCATAAATAATATAGACATCAAGAGGCAATCAGTTCATGGCTCTCTGTATAATCCTGCAGATTACTATACGCAAATAACACGCAGAGCAGTGTGTACCTGTAACCTACAGAGCAGTGTGTATATGTGACACACAGAGCAGTGTGTACATGTGACACACAGAGCAGTGTGTGTGTGACACACAGAGCAGTGTGTATATGTGACACACAGAGCAGTGTGTATATGTGACACACAGAGCAGTGTATATGTGACACACAGAGCAGTGTGTGTACCAAGCATAGTAGTGTGTCTAACATGCAGAGCAGTATCTGTATGTGACACACAGAGCAATGTGTATCTGTAACACGCAGAGCAGCGCGTATCTGTAACACGCAGAGCAGCGCGTATCTGTAACACGCAGAGCAGCGCGTATCTGTAACACGCAGAGCAGCGCGTATCTGTAACACGCAGAGCAGCGCGTATCTGTAACACGCAGAGCAGCGCGTATCTGTAACACGCAGAGCAGCTTGTACCTGTAACACGCAGAGCAGCGTGTGCCTGTAACACGCAGAGCAGCGCGTATCTGTAACACGCAGAGCAGCGCGTATCTGTAACACGCAGAGCAGCATGTATCTGTAACACTCAGAGCAGCGCGTATCTGTAACATGCAGAGCAGCGCGTATCTGTAACACGCAGAGCAGCTTGTACCTGTAACACGCAGAGCAGCGCGTATCTGTAACACGCAGAGCAGCGCGTATCTGTAGCACGCAGAGCAGCTTGTACCTGTAACACGCAGAGCAGCGCGTATCTGTAACACGCAGAGCAGCGCGTATCTGTAACACGCAGAGCAGCGCGTATCTGTAACATGCAGAGCAGCGTGTATTTATAAATGCATACTGTATCATTATACAGTATTAGTGACGTCACACACACCTCTGCTATAAGTGACGCGCTGAATACTTTAGAACATTTTCTGCATGAAAGGATCTGAAGCTTTACATCTGGGTGAGATAACAGGTGATGGTCATGGGATTGTGCTTCCTCGGGATGTGGGAATGTACCTTCCATCCAGCTGGACCTCCTCCTCGTGCCCGCACAGAATGGGACAGAGCCCACCTACCTCCCAGCCTGATCCCACCCTCTGCATCCTGTCTAAGTACTTGCACGAGCAGAGCTCAGACGGTGTGTGCAGGTTGCACACAGATGCTGCAGACACGGTCATCTGATCTGCATCTCCTCCTGGTTATACTCGGCACTTCTATCAGCGCTGCTGCTAATCTCTGCATCCTAACAGCAGGTGGAATCCTCCCCCTCGATAAGGCAGCCGTGCGCTCTCCATCACAGCGCTGACCCTGTGAAACCAACTCAACTGTGGTAAGTAACACAGATCAAAAAGCTTTCTAAATGTGCGGCGATACACTCAACAAGAGAACTTGGAGAAATGAGGCTCCAGCCTCGGTATCCAATGTCACCACTGACGGACTGAATCTGTCAGCCAGGACAGACCCTCCGACATACAGTGAATGCCAGCTACCTGCAAGGAATCCACCCTCACCAGGGCGCTTGGAGATACATCTCTCCAGCCATTTCTTCCGCTTGCCTCTTCCGATCTGCGGCGTCTTGTACGGACCTCATCCTTACAACGTGGAAGCAAAGTAGTTGGGGGAAAGTCTGTTTGCTGAATTATTGTCCCCGCAGAGTCTCCCACTGGACACGGGATAAATACAGAGATCCCGAAAGGTAACACTGTTTTTGTGAATGAAAAAAAATGATGTTGCTTCAGCTTAATATTCGGTGAAATGGTATTTGGCTCTACGGAGCGAGGTTGTAATGATGGCAATAGGAGACTGGCAGTAAGTTTCAAGCTCTCACTTACATTCCATCAGGCTCACAGCGGCTTGTATTAAATACGTACTCAGATGTACGTTGTTGAGTTGAGATATAAATATATCGCATTAACCCCTAACACTTACCCAGGCCCTGGGAGGAAAGTAATGATCTTATCTCCTGTGAGAGAACCCGGAGTGGTTGGTGTTTGCAGCCGTCTTGTTTGTGGCAGCTGTTAGTGTAGCTGTAGGTAGCCTTCTGTGCGTCCCACTGTGCCCGCTTCCCAAGTAGAGCGCAAAGAATGAATAGAACAAAAGTATGGAGCAACAGCAGGTCGGGTATCCAATACCAACGACTCCAGTATCCTCCCTAGAATCCATGCTGCTCATGTGTTGGGTTCCGTCAGGAGTCTGATCACTAAACCGACCACGTAAGTAGCAAAATAGAAATGGTCCAATGGTAATGGTCCCACTCCTTCAGGTGCAAAACGCGTGGGAGGTTTTGCGTGGGCCATTACTATTTTGTATATGCCTCATTAAAGAACTTTATACTTTTTTCCCAATATGGGTTCCCGTGCTATATCTGGTATTAGTTATCCGGCTTGGTCTGTACTTCTTTCATACTCACAGTGCCAGACATATAGTTTCATGCTGATCTAAAATCCCAGTCTCTCTGTCGTAACAGTTGGATTTCTTATTTAAAACTGTTAGTCTATGCAATAAAAGAAATACATATAGTGCGTTGCCTGTCATGTAGCCGTTCAACGCGAGAGACGTTGTCTGAATCCTGCACCTTTCGTACAGAAATACCTGCATACCGACCCTGTCTTTATTTCAGATACTACCCGACCGTGGCCTGTCGTGGATGGTTTAGTGATCAGACTCCTGCCGGAAGCCACCACATGAGCAGCATGGATTCATGGGAGGACACAGCTCTGCCGCTGGGTCAGAGGAACATCACGGCTAACGCAAATACTTCCCTGGGAGTCAGCGGAGTCACTAATGATATGGTGGTGACCTCGTTCTTAGGGAGTGTCCTTACTGTCATGTGCCTAGTTGGGGTGAGCGGAAACATGTACACGCTAGTGGTGATGAACATGTCTATGAGATTCACGGGGTCCATGTACATTTACATCGTGAACCTGGCACTGGCAGATCTACTGTACTTATCCACCATACCCTTTGTGGTCTGCACATACTTTCTGAAGGATTGGTACTTTGGGGACATCGGTTGCCGGATCCTGTTCAGCCTGGACCTCCTCACCATGCACGCCAGCATCTTCATCCTTACCGTCATGAGTACCGAGAGGTACCTCGCCGTGGTGAAGCCACTGGACACCATCGGCCGCTCCAGGGATTACAGGAGGACAATCACCTGCCTGGTTTGGCTGGTGTCTTTCCTCCTCGCGCTTCCAACCATGATACTAATAGACCTGAGAACAAGCGTCCAGGATGGAATCACCAAGCGCATGTGCCACCCAACCTGGCAGCTGGACGCATACAAAGTCTACCTCACCATCCTGTTCAACACCTGCATCCTTGCCCCGGGGCTGGTCATCTGCTATCTCTACTTTAAGATGGCAACAACCTATTGGAAATCCCAAACCAACGTCTTCAGAAACAAGGAGGTGAAGAGTTGCCCAAGGCAGAAAGTCTTCTACATGATCGTCAGCATCGTTCTGGCTTACTGGGCGTGTTTCATCCCATTCTGGGTCTGGCAGCTGCTCAGCATTTATTGGCAGGCAGCGGGCAACCTCAGCGGTAACACAGCCGTGTATGTCAACTTTTTGGTGACCTGTCTGGCCTACAGCAACAGCTGCATCAACCCCTTCCTGTACACCCTGCTCTCCAAGAACTACAAGGAGTACCTGCGGAGCCGGCACAAGAATGGGGGAGCACGCACCCTGAACAGGAGGACAGCGAGGCTCTCGTCTTGTAGGTCAGTGTCTTCAGGAAGTCACCTCTGCATGGAGACCATTGTCATTGCTCAGCTAAGGGGGCCTGTAGAAGGGGCCAGTACAGTGTGAGAGCCATACGCAACGGTGACACAGGTGACCCCATGAACTGTGGGTACCGCGGAGTTTTCAAACCTACATCACCAGCCGGACAGCAGAATGCACAGATGGGCTTAACACATTCACTGCCGAAGGGGTTGCTGAGTGTCGTTCAGTGTCCATCGTTATCATGTGACACCTCGGCAGCGAAACCCCCACGTGTTGAAACACCAGCTCTCTGACGGGGGTCCGTACACACAGCCATATTTTGTACTTGGGCAGTTGCTACTGTTGGGAATGAGGTGTACGGTTATGTGCAAAGTGATGTACTGCAGGCGACAGCTGGGCCACACCTGTATGTATGTACTGTATGTATGTACTGTATGTATATCTTTATTTATATAGCCCCATCCAGAAACATAGCGCTTTACAATACACGTGACATAATATTATACTCCAATGGGAATAAGTGCATCAGAACAACAGGAAAAGGAGTCCCTGCCCGAAGTGGTACGTTGGGAGAACTTACAGACAGTAGAGGGGGGGGGGGGGGGAGTTGGTTCCGGTAAGTGTGTCTGCAGGGGGGCAAGGTCAGTGCATGAAATGTAAAGATGTAAAGTATCAGCCATCGGGGCTACCCGTGTGCTTCGGTAAAGAGGTGGGCTTTAAGAAAGGTCCTAAAGGTAGAGAGAGAGGGTGCCAGTCGGATATTGAGGGGAACACCTGCATTATTCTGCACCTACACAGAGGGGCAGAGTTGGGGTTCGGTAGATGCAGCCGGGTAGTGATGCCTTTTACTGACCGATTACAAGATCCATTCATATCAATGAAGCAGGTAAAATGGGTAATGGATCAGTTCCTATCTAGGCAAAAGTGAACCAATGGCAGCAATATGATTAGTGAGGGGGAAAATAAGCGGTAATACTACTAATAATACTAATAATACTTTCATCTTTATTTGAATTCATCAGGTATCAAGTTTGACAGTTTTCGTTTACTATCTTTTACAGCTGGGACACTGAGTTTGGGGGGTATTCTTTTTTTTTTTATTATTGGATTCCAGAGATAAGGGGATTAGATCAATCCTGTCCTGCCAGGAGGTCAGTACCCCGACCCCCCTCTTTCCCCCCTCCCCTCCCCCCCCCCCCCCCCGAACAGGACGTTACAGACATTTCCAGGAGAAACGTTCACAAGCAGATAAGAAAAACATAAAGAAATAAAGATGCCCCCGGCTTACAGCTAAACCTGTTCTTATGGTTTCTCCAGTGATTCCTTCCTATTTGTGTTTATATATTTATAAAATGTGCTACCAGGAAGTAATACATTGAGAGCCACCTCTCGGTTCCAAGTATGTCCTGGGCACAGCGTTGTGATAACAAATATATGTATGTATGTCTTTCTCATTCATGTGGTATGTATGTATGTCTTTATTTATATAGCGCCATTAATGTGCACAGCGCGTCACAGCAGTAACACACGTGATAATCATATAAATAACAAATAATACAGATAACACATAATGGGAAAAAGCGCTTCAGACATAAAAGTGACATTTGATATGTGTGCATGAAGATAAACGCCGCCTGGCGGAGAGGCAGCCATGAAATCTGATAGTAACGCGCCACCCACGCAGCCCCCCGATTACTGTACCCCCCGCTCGGGGGCGAGCACCGGTGTTTCCGTCTGGATCCGATGTGCAGCTCATACCCGGCGCTGGAGAGGACTTCCGTCCCATTCACTTGAATGCAGCGGAACTTTCTCCCCGCGCCAGGAAGAAACCGCGCAGCGTGTTGAACAAGGAATTCCTCCTACAGCAATACCTCCAAGCCTATTCCATAATACTGCCTCCCCCCTGCGACATTACCTTCCGGAATCATCCCCACATACTCTCCCGCTGGGATCGTCTGACACCACCGAGGTGACGCGTGTCCGGCACTCCTACCTGATAAGTTATATCCCCTTTTGACATTTTAACCTTGAGAGCTATTCATATGTTTGCACTAACATAAAAGTAATATTTGACTTGACTATATTTCGGAGCGGGAGCTTCTTGTTTTTGTTTGGGGAATTTCTAACTGGAATGGGGTTCGTCTCTTTAAGGGCAATCCAAGCAGCTTAAAAATGTAAAAAAAAATATATATATATATTTTTTGTTATACAGCATTTGATTACCTTTATTGAAAACGAATTACCTAAACTGCTGATCGATCGGGGGAAGTGATCGATCAGCAAAATCCTGCTTCCCAGGGTTCACTAAATGGCCGCCTTTTAAGTTTCAAATCAATCCCTCAGACAGTGTAACCCAGCAGCTACAATGTATTCTTATATTACTAAGGTAACATTATCTGTTGTTACAGTTTGCAGCTCAAACTGCTGGGAATATTGGCAACACATTATCACAGACAGGAAAGTGTTACAATGATCTTGCGCTGCTGGGGAGGTGGGATAAAGCCTACTATAGAAATCAAAGGATGCTCAGTATATTAAGAAGCAGCCCTGGACTCGGAATATTCACAAACTTTTAACATTAGATAGATGCGTTTTTAGGATTCATTGGACTTTAATATTTCCTCATACTCTTTTTTCCCCTTCATATTTCTATTAGAACATTACTAGTCACTTTGCACATTTTCAATATTTGTGGTTACATTATTAGTTAGTAATTCATATGATCAGTTATTCTAGCACATTGTTGCATGTATATCTTAGGGTTTTCTGCAAAGTGCTGTTTTTTCCCCTTTTTATTGACTAAGGGCGCTGGATACTCAGTGGGGGGGGGGGGTGTGGAGGGGCACTGATTTGTGGGCGATTTTGTTTTGCGAATGTTTATTTTTATTTATTTTTGAACACAGGATTGATGCAGGGAGTCTCTGGGGCGGAACCCCATTCATTTCAGTTCACTTCCAGAGATACCTCCGAAGGGGGCGTCAGTATCTCTCTGCTTTTCAAAGCTCCCGCGTCACGCGGGCCAATAAGAAGCCGCACTGAATGACATCACGGCTTCCTATTGGCCCGAGAGCTTTGAAACATGATCCCTGCTTGCCGAGTGGAACGGCTACCGGCACCCCCTACGGAGGTCTGCATCTCCAGAAACAGGGGGTCTCTGGGGCTTAAATTAATAGGATTCGGCTCCGGAGACCCCCCTGCTTCAATCCTGCGTTAACAAAAAAATTGCTAAAAAAATCGCATATTTGGATTGCCACTTTAAATGAACACTGATAACATCTAATTAAAACTCAGGTTCTGCTAAAAGCAATGAGGAAAAAAAGGTACAGTAGTGAGGTTCTGATCCGGTCCCATCAGATTCTGCGGTGCTGACGCCTCTGCGAGTGAGCGTTGGGTAACGTACAAGTCATGGTTATTGCTCTGGTTACTAATTACCAGCCGCTGCTTTTTTTCTGAACCGTTTTCTCTAACCTGTATATTTTTGCGGCCCATGTGCTGGTGATAACTGCCTTCCCATCCGCTCCAACAGGGACAGTGTGCTGACTCCCGCAGTACCCGGTGAGCTCCAACAGCACTGCAGAGCAAGGGAGGGGTTCATTGTATGCAGTCCCACTTTGCAGATTGTATTTAGCAGCAAAGTGACATCTCTCGCTATGCCCCGGCTAGTCTCCTGCGCTCTACCCATAGCTGTCTGCTTTCTATCCCTTTCACCTCTACTGCTCTCTCGCCTTACACCTTTTCCCTCACTGCCCCTTCCTTACCTGTGGAACTCCCTCACACGCGGCATACACCAATCACCTTCTCTCCCCACCTTTAATAAAAACATTAATACCCACCTCTTATCTGAAGCATCCCAATAACCTGGACTAATGGCTCCTGTCCCACACCCACAGCGTTCCTACCAACCATTGTGGCCAAGCACTGCCAGCTACCGCACTTACTCCCTCACCTGCTGCCTCTGTAACTCTCCCAACATACCACTTAGACTGTAAGCTCTCCGGGGCAGGGATTTCCTTTGCTATTGTCTGATATTAGTTGTTGCGCTTATTGTATTATAATTCCCTGTACTGTATTGTCTCTTGTAAAGTGCAGAGTACACTATGGGTGCAATATAAATAAAGATATACATACGCAATCAGCCACGTAACCTCAGCCACGTAACACACGTCACAGTTTTATCAGTAACTTCGACGGAGCTTTTTAGAAACGTGTTGTGCGGCGGAGACTCTGACGTTATTGGGGCACATGAATAATGATCATAATAAGGAACCGGACAGGACGCCAGCGCCAAACACACCGCAGGGCGTAAGTCCCCGGCACAACCATTTTACCACGGCTTTTTTCTTCGAAATAAATCAGCTTTTCCAGTGATACATCTTTTGTTCACGTTGGCATTTTGATTTTCTGCAAGATTCCTAAACTGTGCGGACGGGGCAAAGACCTTTTTGTGAAACAGGGGGGGGGGGGGAGGAGGGGGCAACTCCAGTGCTCAAAGGCCAGCAACAGGTCAGGTTTTCAGAATATCCCTGCTTCAGCACAGGTGGCTCAATCAGTGGCTCAGTCTTTGACCGAGATATCCTGAAAACCTGACCTGTTTGGTGGCCCCAACTGAGCCACTGATTGAGCCACCTGTGCTGAAGCTGGGGTATCCTAAAAACCTGACCTGTTTGCTGGCACCAACTGAGCCACTGATTGAGCCACCTGTGCTGAAGCAGGGATATCCTGAAAACCTGACCTGTTGGTGGCCCTTGAGGACAGGAGTTGACCGCCCCTGCTGTAGCAGGACAGCTGCCAGCTTCCCGATGACAGCCACACGGGCGGGACCCAGAGCTGCAGGATGCAGTGAAATGCTAATGAGGGTCTGATGACTGTTTTAATCCTTGTCTGCACATTACTGACTGCGCACATCACATGTCCTGAGCGCCGGTACCGATAGAGTCCAGGGGGTCAGTCTGATAATGAGCCAGTCCTGGTTTTATATTCCCATCCACTTCTCTGATGATATCTCTGGTATAACACAGTAATTCATCTCTTAAAGTGGAAATCCAAGCTTTTTTTTTTTTTTTTTTAACCCAGGATTGAAGCAGGGGGTCTCCGGAGCTCACCCCCATTAATTTCAGCTCTGGGGACCCCCTGATTCTGAAGATACTTACCTCCGTAGTAGATGCCTGTAGCCGCTCCGCTTCCAGTGTTCAAGTTATGGCGGCGTTTCAAAGCGCCCGCTCCCTCCGGGCCAATAGGAAGCTGTGACGTCATCGGGTTCAGCTTCCTATTGGTCCACGTGATGCGGAAGCTTTAAACCCCAGCTAGCTCGGCCAGAGCAGCTACCGGCACTTACTATGGAGGTAAGCATCTCCGGAAGCAGGGGGTCCCCGGAGCTGAAATTAGTGGGGTTCAGCTCCGGAGACCCCCTGCTTCAATCCCAGGTTGTTATGTTTTATTTTATTTTTTAAACAGCTTGAATTGCTCCTTCATAGAGGCGTGCCTGGTGACCGTATTTTAATTTTTGTAACAGGATTGAAGCAGGGGGCTGAACCGCATTGATTTCAGCTTCAGGGACCCCCTGCTTCGTGAGATAATTACCTCCGTAGGGGGTGCAGTAGGAGCCCTGGCTGGGGTTTAAAAGTCCCAAGCCCTGCGAGCCAATAGAAAACCGTGACGTCATCCCTCGTGTCTTCCTATTGGCTCATGCGATGTGGGCGCTTTAAACTGCACAGACATACCGGCACCCCCTACGGTGGTCAGTATCTCGGGAAGCAGGGGGTCCCCGCAGCTGAAATTAATGGGGTTCAGCTCCGTAGCCCCCTGGCTTCTATCCTATAACTAAGCATAAAGGTGTCGCGATGAGCGTTGCTTGAAGGAGGACCGTGGTGGATTATCAGCACACCGTGGGCTGGCGCTGGCCCCTTGGCAATGAAGGGGTTAATGAGACGTTACACAGAGACGCCGTGCTATTTTATTTAGGATTCTGACAGCCTCAACCGCGGGGACCTGGCAACAACAAAACCCCAAAAGTGTGTGTGAGGAGGGAAAAGGTGACACTGCGTGCTCATTTGCATGTCATTACCCATAATTCCTAGCTACAGTGGAAGCATTGTATGCTAAGAGATAATGGGGAAAGGCATGGTTGCACAGTCTAGGACATTGGGCTCCGGATCATCTCACCGCTGGCCGCATCGCCGCTAAAATAAGTGACTAACCTTACCCCCTACCCTAAAAACCTTAACCCTTACCCTAAAATCCTTTACATTAACCCCTACCCTAACTACTGAAATCCCTAAACCTAACCCCCTACCCTAATCACTGAAACCCCTAAACCTAACCCCCTACCCTAATCACCGATACCCCTAAACCTAACCCCCTACCCTAATCACTGAAACCCCTAAACCTAACCCCCTACCCTAATCACCGATACCCCTAAACCTAACCCTCTACCCTAACCACTGATACCCCTAAACCTAACCACTGATACCCCTAAACCCCTACCCTAAATCTTATCTCCTCGTCGAAGCGGCCGGCGGCGGAGGGTCCCCCTGCGGCTTAACCCCAGCAGGGAGTCGATCGTGGCGAGACGCCTGCAGCCAATTGTCCCATTGTGAATGTGCTCACAGGCGCTATTTTTATTTGAGAGGGGGGGGGGGGGGGGAATGCGAAATATTTCTACAGACTGAGGCAACTTGAACCCCTTCAATGCCAGGGGAGAGCAGCACAATGCCACACAGCTCGCCGGCACCGCTGAAGTACACTTTAAAAATTGTTGCAGAATGTTCTTTTTTTAGACCAGCGCCGTTTCCGTGACAACGCTCCGTACAATCTGGACACCTTCCCACTTTCCCGTCCGTTTCACCTTCTCTTCTTTTGTAGAAATCAGTGATACAGAAAAGTGGGAGAGAAGCGTCAGGCGGCCTGAGAAGGCAAAAACAGAATGTACACAGAGCGCACCGGGGGTTAATGAGCAAATCTCATGCTAGAATGTGATGAGCAGTATTCTACACGCGTGGAGATACACGCGTGGAGATACACGCGTGGAGATACACATGTGGAATGAATAGATGTGAACATGCCAATGATCACACAGCACCTGATAAGTGTATAGTGGCAATTTATTCAATAATAAAAACACACAATGATTAAAACTGGGGTCCACAGTGACCACAACACACTCAAAGCAAACGGTACCTAAACCGCTGCTATAATACTAGAAATACCCCGACACTACGCTGGCAAAACAGTGCACACAAGACACATATCAAAAGGGACCCTATGGTCACAACCGAAATGACCCTGTGCAGCAGAATCGAACAGAGCCCGCTGCCGGGTACCAGCTGACCGGGGGGCACTCACCCTGAGTAGCGCGAGCTGGAACCGCTCACTGATGCCAGGGGTCCGGATCGCACCAGCGGCGGAGATCGCGACACAGCAGGAGCTACTTGGTTCAGCCTCTACCCCAGCCAGACAGCAAGCACGTATGGTGACCTCACGTGACCTCTACGTGTTTCGCAACCACGTGGTTCGTCAGGAGAAGGCATGTGAAACTTTTGTTCTGTATTACACTAAACAAGACAATATACCGGCGCCTAGAAGAATAAAACCCATACAACAAGCTGATCTCTGACCAATTATTAGTCCCAGTCCTTAGGGCCCAATCAATGTCCAGATCTATCTTGATTGATGTCTCATAACATGTGGGGATAAAGAGAAAATAGGAAAATCATAGTGTTGCACTGACACATAAATAAATCAAAACACTATCTACAACAACACACAGACACACAAAGCACAGAATAGCTACAAAATTAACTGGTACTATTTAATAATATAAATAAAGAAATAATATTACAAAGACAAAAAAAATGTCTAAAAAATGAAGAACAAGGCTGCGGAGATCCCGTGTGGTACATGTAAAGTTAGCATCCTCCTCACGACGGGGTGGGAGTAACACAGCATTAACAGCAACTCGTCGCTTCCTCCGTGCTGGGTCCCGAGGGGTAACTCCACAACTCTGCTCTCAGAGCTCGGACGCCGCCGTCACGCTTACTGCTGCTGCGATCCCAGACCCGCTGGTCTCGTCGCACTCAGATGACGCGGCCGGAGTGTGCGCCGTCGCTAAAAGTCTCAATGGTAAACTGCAGGCACAGCACTCTGCCAGAATACCTCTCCAGGCTACGCTATGCTTGGGATGGGGCTGCAGGAAATCATCCTACGCTTCGCGTGTTACTGACACACACTGCTCCGCGTGTTACAGACACACTGCTCCGCGTGTTACAGACACACACTGCTCCGCGTGTTACAAACACACACTGCTCCGCGTGTTACAGACACACACTGCTCCGCGTGTTACAGACACACACTGCTCCGCGTGTTACAGACACACACTGCTCCGCGTGTTACAGACACACACTGCTCAGCATGTTAGACACACACTGCTCCGCGTGTTACAAACACACACTGCTCCGCGTGTTACAGACACACACTGCTCCGCGTGTTACAGACACACACTGCTCCGCGTGTTACAGACACACACTGCTCCGCGTGTTACAGACACACTGCTCCGCGTGTTACAGACACACTGCTCCATGTGTTAGATACACACTGCTCTGCATGTTACAGACACACACTGCTCCGCGTGTTACAGACACTGCTCTGCGTGTTACAGACACACACTGCTCCGCGTGTTACACACACACACTGCTCCGCGTGTTACAGACACACTGCTCTTCATGTTACAGACACTGCTCTGCATGTTACAGACACACACTGCTCCATGTGTTACAGACACACACTGCTCCGCGTGTTACAGACACACACTGCTCCGTGTGTTACAGACACTGCTCTGGTTGTTACAGATACACACTGCTCCGTGTGTTACAGACACACACTGCTCCATGTGTTATAGATACACACACTGCTCCATGTGTTACAGATACACACTGCTCTGATCACGGCCAACACAGAGAAAAAGCGGGACAGGTGCTATGAAAAGTCGAGACCTGGAAGAAACGACAGAAAAGCGGGACGTCTCTCGCAGTGACGCGCTATCGTGCGATCACATGTGCTACAAACGTAACAGGTGTATACAGATGAAACTGTCGGTTTTGGCCCAGATTCTTAGGCATTCCATGAACATGTCAAGGAAAATCCTCAGCATAGCCCACAGACGCTGTAATGGCCGTCACGGGAATCCTCAGCATAGCCCACAGACGCTGTAATGGCCGTCACAGGAATCCTCAGCATAGCCCACAGACGCTGTAATGGCCGTCACGGGAGACCTCAGCATAGCCCACAGACGCTGTAATGGCCGTCACGGGAATCCTCAGCATAGCCCACAGACGCTGTAATGGCCGTCACGGGAATCCTCAGCACAGCCCACAGACGCTGTAATGGCCGTCACGGGAATCCTCAGCATAGCCCACAGACGCTGTAATGGCCGTCACGGGAATCCTCAGCATAGCCCACAGACGCTGTAATGGCCGTCACGGGAGACCTCAGCATAGCCCACAGACGCTGTAATGGCCGTCACAGGAATCCTCAGCATAGCCCACAGACGCTGTAATGGCCGTCACAGGAATCCTCAGCATAGCCCACAGACGCTGTAATGGCCGTCACGGGAATCCTCAGCATAGCCCACAGACGCTGTAATGGCCGTCACGGGAATCCTCAGCATAGCCCACAGACGCTGTAATGGCCGTCACGGGAATCCTCAGCATAGCCCACAGACGCTGTAATGGCCGTCACGGGAATCCTCAGCATAGCCCACAGACGCTGTAATGGCCGTCACAGGAATCCTCAGCATAGCCCACAGACGCTGTAATGGCCGTCACGGGAATCCTCAGCATAGCCCACAGACGCTGTAATGGCCGTCACAGGAATCCTCAGCATAGCCCACAGACGCTGTAATGGCCGTCACGGGAATCCTCAGCATAGCCCACAGACGCTGTAATGGCCGTCACAGGAATCCTCAGCATAGCCCACAGACGCTGTAATGGCCGTCACGGGAATCCTCAGCATAGCCCACAGACGCTGTAATGGCCGTCACGGGAATCCTCAGCATAGCCCACAGACGCTGTAATGGCCGTCACAGGAATCCTCAGCATAGCCCACAGACGCTGTAATGGCCGTCACGGGAATCCTCAGCATAGCCCACAGACGCTGTAATGGCCGTCACGGGAATCCTCAGCATAGCCCACAGACGCTGTAATGGCCGTCACGGGAATCCTCAGCATAGCCCACAGACGCTGTAATGGCCGTCACGGGAATCCTCAGCATAGCCCACAGACGCTGTAATGGCCGTCACGGGAATCCTCAGCATAGCCCACAGACGCTGTAATGGCCGTCACAGGAATCCTCAGCATAGCCCACAGACGCTGTAATGGCCGTCACGGGAATCCTCAGCATAGCCCACAGACGCTGTAATGGCCGTCACAGGAATCCTCAGCATAGCCCACAGACGCTGTAATGGCCGTCACGGGAATCCTCAGCATAGCCCACAGACGCTGTAATGGCCGTCACAGGAATCCTCAGCATAGCCCACAGACGCTGTAATGGCCGTCACGGGAATCCTCAGCATAGCCCACAGACGCTGTAATGGCCGTCACGGGAATCCTCAGCATAGCCCACAGACGCTGTAATGGCCGTCACGGGAATCCTCAGCATAGCCCACAGACGCTGTAATGGCCGTCACGGGAATCCTCAGCATAGCCCACAGACGCTGTAATGGCCGTCACGGGAATCCTCAGCATAGCCCACAGACGCTGTAATGGCCGTCACGGGAATCCTCAGCATAGCCCACAGACGCTGTAATGGCCGTCACGGGAATCCTCAGCATAGCCCACAGACGCTGTAATGGCCGTCACGGGAATCCTCAGAATAGCCCACAGACGCTGTAATGGCCGTCACAGGAATCCTCAGCATAGCCCACAGACGCTGTAATGGCCGTCACGGGAATCCTCAGCATAGCCCACAGACGCTGTAATGGCCGTCACGGGAATCCTCAGCATAGCCCACAGACGCTGTAATGGCCGTCACAGGAATCCTCAGCATAGCCCACAGACGCTGTAATGGCCGTCACAGGAATCCTCAGCATAGCCCACAGACGCTGTAATGGCCGTCACGGGAATCCTCAGCATAGCCCACAGACGCTGTAATGGCCGTCACAGGAATCCTCAGCATAGCCCACAGACGCTGTAATGGCCGTCACGGGAATCCTCAGCATAGCCCACAGACGCTGTAATGGCCGTCACGGGAATCCTCAGCATAGCCCACAGACGCTGTAATGGCCGTCACAGGAATCCTCAGCATAGCCCACAGACGCTGTAATGGCCGTCATGGGAATCCTCAGCATAGCCCACAGACGCTGTAATGGCCGTCACAGGAATCCTCAGCATAGCCCACAGACGCTGTAATGGCCGTCACGGGAATCCTCAGCATAGCCCACAGACGCTGTAATGGCCGTCACAGGAATCCTCAGCATAGCCCACAGACGCTGTAATGGCCGTCACGGGAATCCTCAGCATAGCCCACAGACGCTGTAATGGCCGTCACGGGAATCCTCAGCATAGCCCACAGACGCTGTAATGGCCGTCACGGGAATCCTCAGCATAGCCCACAGACGCTGTAATGGCCGTCACAGGAATCCTCAGCATAGCCCACAGACGCTGTAATGGCCGTCACGGGAATCCTCAGCATAGCCCACAGACGCTGTAATGGCCGTCACGGGAATCCTCAGCATAGCCCACAGACGCTGTAATGGCCGTCACAGGTATCCTCAGCATAGCCCACAGACGCTGTAATGGCCGTCACAGGAATCCTCAGCATAGCCCACAGACGCTTTAATGGCCGTCACGGGAATCCTCAGCATAGCCCACAGACGCTGTAATGGCCGTCACGGGAATCCTCAGCATAGCCCACAGACGCTGTAATGGCCGTCACGGGAATCCTCAGCATAGCCCACAGACGCTGTAATGGCCGTCACGGGAATCCTCAGCATAGCCCACAGACGCTGTAATGGCCGTCACAGGAATCCTCAGCATAGCCCACAGACGCTTTAATGGCCGTCACGGGAATCCTCAGCATAGCCCACAGACGCTGTAATGGCCGTCACGGGAATCCTCAGCATAGCCCACAGACGCTGTAATGGGCGTCACAGGAATCCTCAGCATAGCCCACAGACGCTGTAATGGCCGTCACAGGAATCCTCAGCATAGCCCACAGACGCTGTAATGGCCGTCACAGGAATCCTCAGCATAGCCCACAGACGCTGTAATGGCCGTCACGGGAATCCTCAGCATAGCCCACAGACGCTGTAATGGCCGTCACGGGAATCCTCAGCATAGCCCACAGACGCTGTAATGGCCGTCACGGGAATCCTCAGCATAGCCCACAGACGCTGTAATGGCCGTCACGGGAATCCTCAGCATAGCCCACAGACGCTGTAATGGCCGTCACGGGAATCCTCAGCATAGCCCACAGACGCTGTAATGGCCGTCACGGGAATCCTCAGCATAGCCCACAGACGCTGTAATGGCCGTCACAGGAATCCTCAGCATAGCCCACAGACGCTGTAATGGCCGTCACAGGAATCCTCAGCATAGCCCACAGACGCTGTAATGGCCGTCACGGGAATCCTCAGCATAGCCCACAGACGCTGTAATGGCCGTCACGGGAATCCTCAGCATAGCCCACAGACGCTGTAATGGCCGTCACGGGAATCCTCAGCATAGCCCACAGACGCTGTAATGGCCGTCACGGGAATCCTCAGCATAGCCCACAGACGCTGTAATGGCCGTCACGGGAATCCTCAGCATAGCCCACAGACGCTGTAATGGCCGTCACGGGAATCCTCAGCATAGCCCACAGACGCTGTAATGGCCGTCACGGGAATCCTCAGCATAGCCCACAGACGCTGTAATGGCCGTCACGGGAATCCTCAGCATAGCCCACAGACGCTGTAATGGCCGTCACGGGAATCCTCAGCATAGCCCACAGACGCTGTAATGGCCGTCACAGGAATCCTCAGCATAGCCCACAGACGCTGTAATGGCCGTCACGGGAATCCTCAGCATAGCCCACAGACGCTGTAATGGCCGTCACGGGAATCCTCAGCATAGCCCACAGACGCTGTAATGGCCGTCACGGGAATCCTCAGCATAGCCCACAGACGCTGTAATGGCCGTCACAGGAATCCTCAGCATAGCCCACAGACGCTGTAATGGCCGTCACGGGAATCCTCAGCATAGCCCACAGACGCTGTAATGGCCGTCACGGGAATCCTCAGCATAGCCCACAGACGCTGTAATGGCCGTCACGGGAATCCTCAGCATAGCCCACAGACGCTGTAATGGCCGTCACGGGAATCCTCAGCATAGCCCACAGACGCTGTAATGGCCGTCACGGGAATCCTCAGCATAGCCCACAGACGCTGTAATGGCCGTCACAGGAATCCTCAGCATAGCCCACAGACGCTGTAATGGCCGTCACGGGAATCCTCAGCATAGCCCACAGACGCTGTAATGGCCGTCACGGGAATCCTCAGCATAGCCCACAGACGCTGTAATGGACGTCACGGGAATCCTCAGCATAGCCCACAGACGCTGTAATGGCCGTCACGGGAATCCTCAGCATAGCCCACAGACGCTGTAATGGCCGTCACAGGAATCCTCAGCATAGCCCACAGACGCTGTAATGGCCGTCATGGGAATCCTCAGCATAGCCCACAGACGCTGTAATGGCCGTCACGGGAATCCTCAGCATAGCCCACAGACGCTGTAATGGCCGTCACGGGAATCCTCAGCATAGCCCACAGACGCTGTAATGGCCGTCACAGGAATCCTCAGCATAGCCCACAGACGCTGTAATGGCCGTCACGGGAATCCTCAGCATAGCCCACAGACGCTGTAATGGCCGTCACGGGAATCCTCAGCATAGCCCACAGACGCTGTAATGGCCGTCACAGGAATCCTCAGCATAGCCCACAGACGCTGTAATGGCCGTCACAGGAATCCTCAGCATAGCCCACAGACGCTTTAATGGCCGTCACGGGAATCCTCAGCATAGCCCACAGACGCTGTAATGGCCTGTCACGGGAGACCAGGTCTCTTAACACATTTATATTTAAAAGGCAAAACAAGGCAGTGAAATAAAATGAGGTTTATTTTGGATAAGACCTCAGAAACACAAGAATACAAAAATATACACACTTTGGGGTGTAAGGAATTGGGGAACACGTCCTTCGCGGCGTGTTCCCTCCTTACCGGCTGTGTCTCGGTCCCCCGCTCTGTTTACAGAGCGCGCACGCACCCCTTCTAACCCTGCCACGGAGCTTGGCTCCACCCCCGGTCACGTTGCAACTCTCTCGCGCACGGCGAGCGCATGCGACGTCGTGCACCGCTCCTCGGCTGCGTGGCAAGTATCTCTCTGCCCCCTTGTCTCCTGCAGCCTATCCCTGCCACCGCGGAGGCCGCGCCTCCTCTCCGCCACCTTTCCTCATTGGTTCGTGTTTGCTTCAAATGCCTTGCTCATTCTCTCCTGCTTTGCCGAGAAGAACCTGTGTAACGCTGTTTTGCCTTGTGCCTTGCTATCTCTCTCTAGTTGATTTCACGTGTACCGACCCGGCTTTACTTTAAGACCCTCCCTGGATAACGACCTCAGCTTGCCTCTGACCACCCGCACCTCTCCATCCCTGACCACGGCTTTGGACATACTACTACTCTCCTGGCTCCAACCCCTGACCACGGCGCAACTGACTTCAACCATTCTACTGGCTCCACCAAGTATCTGGACTAACCCAATCTCTCCAACCCACACCCGGCTACGTTGACTATCCACCTTCCAGGCGTGCCCCCGCTGCTGTGGGTGCGCTGCTGTGGGTGCGCTGCTCCGTACTTCCCACCTCAGAACCGGGTCCCGCCTTGTTCGAGGTGAGCGCAAGCATTACACGGGGGTCTGGGGAATGAGATCTACCTTTCCTAGATGCAGGGACCCACTTCAAGTGAGTTTCCCCTGTCCACTTATCTGCTGCAGGATATCAAAGTGCTGAACACACAGCAGCCACGTATCTGCAGCTTTTCACAGTCCACCACCACACTCCTTCCCAGAGTGTCTGTCAGATGGTCTTCACACTCCTTCACAGTGTCTCACAGATGGTCCTCTGAGGGAATCTCCACACTCCTTCCCAGAGTATCTCTCCCTCTGAGAGTAACTTATGCTCTGATCAGCAGCATCCCTTATATAGCCCTCTGTGGCTATCCTTTACATGGGAGGGGGCTGCTGGCCAATGAGAGCACGGATTAGGTTGACGCCACAAAAACCAGAGGAGGGCGTGCTATGGCACTCAAGACCTCCCACTAGGTAGGAGCCTCAGAGTCTGGAGAGTACAATGCTCTTACTCCCAGATCTGATCAGCAGCCTTTCACCTCCCCCCAGGAGTCCTGACACCTAGCTGTCCCAACTGCATGTTAATTCCATCAACACACAATACCAAGTATCTAATCTGGGAGGAATTGCCAACAGGCATAAATATAGACATAGGGTAATTATGTAAGAGACAGGATTTAGAATTACACACAGCTAGCCCAAATCATCATAAGACAATGCCGGCTTTTTAAACTGGGGGAAGGATTGTCACAAGGAATAAAAGAATACATGCTTTGAAATACATTCTTTCAGACATGGGTTACATTTACACATTCCCTGTTCTTCCCCAGATATTAAAGACATTTGGCTTGATGAAATATTACTAGGACAGCCAAATTACACTTTTTTTTAAGGGGCAAATAGCTTGGATTTCTTTATTAGGTCCCCCAGCTACCCCTACTGTCACATGGCCCATCGGATTAACATAGCAGGGGTCCCTGCATTTGAATGAGACTCACGCTGTGTAAATCCTACCGGGCTGCGAGTCCCATTCAATTCAAACGCATGGACCCCCTGTGTGTTAATCTGATGGGCCATTACAGCGTCTATGGACTATGCTGCAGAGTGTTTGCGAGATGCTTGTGGATTCCCCATGGGTTCTCCATAGTATGGGAGGGAACCAGACATACCTCATCGGTTCAAATGTTATGTCATGAACAGTTATGCATTGTTCTATGTTATCCAAATTAGGGATGGTCTGTAAATTGGGTTTTCAGTGGAGTCCGTGAGATTCCACCAGGGGGCGTGTGTAGCCATGTATCCTCTTGGCTACTAATCTACCCTACCTAACATGTAAGCCCTGGTACCAGCAAAGGCAGTGTTAGGGTTAAATATATGCCCTTGCAGCAGTAAAAAAAAAAAAAAACCCTTGAGTGACAGGGGTGTAGACCTGTGTGCTGCCCTATCAGGGGCTCAGACGTAGGGGACTGGGGACTCAGAAACCTCAGGAAGTGGACTATAGCATCACGGTCCCAACGGATGGTGTTCACAGTATGTGTGGGCAGTGTCCGAAGTGGGCTCTTTAAATAATCCGCTGTTTGAAGAGCTACAATACTATTAGCGGTCCCCAGCACAGGGAGCCGCAGTGTGCTATAATTTCAAAGATCCACGTGTGTAGCATCCTAGGGGACTCTTGCCCAGAAAGGGGCCACTTACCTTGCCAAAAGGAGCTGCAGCACTTGAAAGGAGCAGTTCCTTCTAAAATCGGGAGGACCTTTTTGCACTTTGTTTTAATCTTATGTTTGTATTTTCACCTTGGAACTAAAGTTTGTGCTCCGTATTTGCTGCTAACATACCCTGGGGATGCTGCGAAACATGCGGAGGTGCATCTTGCCCAAGGTTTGTTTGTATAAATTATCAATTTTGATTCACATTTATTATCACTTTTTCCTTTTTTCAAAGTGACTTTAATCACTTGATTTAAATTGTATTCACCATTGGTGGTTGTTTTGTGCTGATTCTTAAGCTGATCCCAGAGTGCTGTGACCAGCTAGTCTTTGGGTCTGGGGGGGGCGAGGGGAGAAGAATTGGCTACAAGGAAGTATTTCATTAAAAAAAAGCAGAGGAAGTGTCCGGCATCCGAATGCGCTAACCTCCAAATAATGTGTATATTAAGTGCGGTTGTGGATAAGAGTAGATTTGTTTGTATTTGTCAAATAAGAGATGCAGTTTTAACATAGCTGTCAACTATTACAAAATCCCATGCCCTATTTCTGAAGGAGATTATAAGATAAAGTCATCATTGAAGCAAACATTTTAACACGACTCCTGTATCTGCATGATTTCATATCGTACTCTCTGCTTAAACTCTGCCACCTCCGCACGCTGGTGTCCATTACGAAGAAAGCTTCTCGCGCGCAGGTCCCAGGAGATGAGACATGTGAAAATCCACAGAACTTCCCATCACTGCACAGCCTTAATATTTCATCACACTATCCTGATAAAAGCATGTGCAGCTGGCTGAATACTTCATGTGTTATCCTGCTGGGTTATTTCTCCCGATAACTCCTGCAGTTATTAGTCAATAATTCTCAGAGATTCCATTATAAACGAGACTCCCGATGCGTCCGCTCACTCAATCCAGACATCTTTGTACTAATCTCCCAAGAACTGTCCCCCAAATTGATCATAGTTGCAATTTATACTTTACATATTGCTCCCTACAAGCTGGGCAAAGTTTACAGCAGGTAATTATAACTGGAATCCATCCATACCAAAGTCTGCTTTCCTGCACTTTATCCCAGGACACGAAGACAAGATCTGCATAAAAAGGTTTTCACTAAATAAATGGATATTGCACAAATACAGAAAGAAAACAAAATAAAAAAAATCTGTGCAGACTATGCTCTGGGATGTCATTATTACCAGGCAAAAGTCCCAAAACAATTAAACAAGCCCAAACAGGGCTTATGTAAAATTAGCAATTTAACCACAAATACAAGCCGAAAACGTACAGTTCGAGAGGCCCCACTCTGTTTTATTGCAGGTTTTCAGAATCAGGACCTACCCATTTACCCAGACATTTAATTAATGAAACAACCTGTCTGGCATTTAAAAGCTACAGTCCCGTCCCATCCTGTATTGTATCTTTCCTTGTGTTAGGCCTTTTCTAAACCTTAACATGTTTTCTTTTGCCCTTTTTGTAACGGTGCAGCTGTGAGAAAAGCGCAATACCCGTATCAAATAAAGTTTATTTTTAATCAACCAAAAGACAGAAAATATTAGAAGCACAAAGAATTTAAAAAAAAAAAAGGGTTGGATTTCCCCCTCCCTCCTTTTGTTCTAATAATGAGAGGGTTCAAGGTTTTAAAGTTAGGGTTTATTGCATATATAACAAAAATGAACATGACCCCGAGATGCAGCCTGCTTCCCAACCCACCGTCTCCCAGCTGGCTCCAATACACGTTAGTCGCATTCCTTAAATATTTTGATTTAGACGTTAAAAAAAAAAAGTACATCTTTCGTAAAGTAAAAAATAAAATAAAAAAATCAGCATTAAAACAGTGGAATAATGAAGATAGCAGCAATACTTACAGACAGTACAAAATAAATACAAATTATAAAGTGGTCAAGGACACAAAGTTTAAACAAGATGTTAAAAAATATATATATATTTCCCCCCCTCCTCCCCCCACCCACACCCCAGAGATCACTGGGATACGCAGCACAGAATTAAACAAAAATCCTTATTCCAAGGGATTCACCCTCATTTTGTGCCTGAAAGGTAAATCCACTGGGAAAAGGGCCTCACATGTTTGTAGTTGGCCAATAAGTCTGCCCCCTTCCTTTATTTTTATTCTTTTACATAAAGGAGCAGCTCTGATCCAACCCCACAAACATCACGCAGAAGAGAGGATACCTACTACAAACCAGGGCTGGCCAACTCCAGTCCTCAAGGGACACCAACAGGTCAGGTTTTAAGGATATCTCTCCTTCAGCACAGGTGGCTCAGTCATAATGACTGCACTACCTGTGCTGAAGCAGGGAAAGCCTTACAACCTGTTGGTGGCCCTTGAGGACTGGAGTTGGCCAGTCCTGATATAAACATTAATGCTCTGTACACACACACACACACACACACACACACACACACACCACTGCCAGTGGAGTCGGCATAGCACAACCGTATGCAAAGCAGACGCTACTAGCAGGGAGAGCACTCATACAATTCTTGCCAGAACGTAGCTTATTCAGGGGACATTGGGTGTAACCGCATGGGGTCCCTGTCTGTGCCATTGTAGTACAGTCAAGCAATCAATCATTAAAAATATTAGGTTAACATAAGCAGTCTACATATAGATCAATAGCATAAGCTTTCCGTTTCCAAAGGCTTTGCCATCAAACTGGGAACATGCTGCCCAGATCTCTCCAGCGGAGCACAGGAATGCCTGGCAAAACCAGAGGGGAGAAATAAAAGAGAACTCCTCGATGATTGACAGTAACTTGGCGACTAAAGTTGATGGAAAAAAAAAAAAAAGGACATCAGAATGACGAGGAACCCACGCAGGGAGGCAGCGCCCACTAGTGATCAGGAGAATATAAACAGCGTATCTTTAGAACAAGAACTGCAGGAAACTGACCATTTGATACAATTGATCAGAGAAGCCTCCCAGGTGAGAGACACCAGCAAGAGACTTTTGAAAACAAGACTCACAGACCATGTGCTCGCCACAGCACAAGTACTCCACTTTCTAACCACGTCACTGCCAGGGGCCTGCAGCACAGTGCTTTCATGGGGACGCATGTGTATACACACACACATACATACGTATGTATACGTGCGTGTAAGTACAGTATGTATGTACACGTGTGGATTATATTGCTTTACATTGTGCTGCAGGACACAAATTACAGAGATTGTGGACCGGTTGCTGCTCCTGCTTCCCAGATGACCAACCACAGCAAGCTATATTCAGTATGTAATGACCAGGGATGTCACATTGTGTCAGGGAATAGGACAGCTGCTCCTCTAACAAAGATGTGGATTAAACCTTCCCCAGATCCACCACCTACGGCGAGTCGGGCAGGCTTAACCATTCTATTCTGAAGGAAAGAGAACGGCAGCAGACAGGCTGGTGTATAAAGCCGGTAACCTGCTGTGGTTACCTGCAGCACCGATGCCATCATTCGGAGTAAGCAAACCCTTCCACCAGGGACTCCAAGATACACTTCCTGATGTCACGCACACGGTTAAAACATTTAACCCCTTCCCTGCCACTGGCTGCAAATGGATTTTTTTTTTTTTTTTTTAAAAGGCGCAACTCGCCAATATTTGCTGTTTACTAAAAACAGCTGCCTTTACTGTAAAGGGGGAAGCAGGAGGCAGCTATTGCCTAATAAACTAGAATGCATAAGTGACACAAACAGAACCAATATTACATCCTGAAGGTGCCACAGCAATTCTGCAGAAACAGGGGACAAAGATCCACGTGCTCCAGAGAGTTTAGAAATGGAAAGATTTTGCCTTAAACAGCCAAGCGATCTGTCAGACCCTCTTTGAAATCTCAATGTTGACCTTTTGCACCCAGGGGTTCCCCAGTAGGTTAGATGCCAGCAGGAAGCAGTCGGCACAAGCAGCGTCAAGGCCAAGTACAACTCCAAAAATAATCATTACGCCCTGAAAGGCAGCTAACCAAAGAAATCAGCAGGATGTTAACTGCATTAAAAAGCCATTTCTTTCTTAGTAACGTGTCAAGAATCATTTTAGGTTGGATGGAGATGCGCGAGCAGAAAGAACGGTTGATTTTCTTGTTAAATCTTCAATGTCTTCCATAGGAAGAACAGGGAATGTCTGAGGTCTATATCAACAAAACCTTTTAGCTGGGGCGATTGCAAACAGTACCCATTGCTTAATCTCAACTCCCTCAATGCCAAAGGGGCTGCCACCGGTCTCGTGCATTACAAACTCCAATGCAGTCAGCATTTTGAGGGATTACCCTGTCAGTAATATACTATAAAATCAACACATTTCCAATCAAGTTTAGCACTGAAAGCAACAAAAAATAACATACCAAAAAGCATACTTCACTATCACCCAGCTTCATAAACAGCTGAAATCCGGTTACTTTGTTAACGCTCAGCCAATCTTATGAAAAACATTCTGTCTGTGTTAATATTAGTAGCAGCTTCATAGACTCTAGCAACAGGTTACTGTCCGAGTAACATGTTCTACAGCAGGGGTGGCCAACTCTAGCCCTCAAGGGCCACCAACAGGTCAGGCTTTCAGGATATCCCTGCTTCAGCACAGGTGGCTCAGTATTCGACTCAGCCACCTATGCTGAAGCAGAGATAGCCTGAAAATTTGACCTGCTGGTGGCCCGAGGACTGGCATTTGCCCCTCCAGCTCTACAGAGAGAACACAGACTACCTCAAGTATCTGAGCCTTGGATGAAAACGTTTTCATAAACGCCTCAATCTGTTGCTAGATAAATGTCACAAACTGCGAACAGACGAGCACAGCTTCCGAATGGTAAGGAGACCACATAGGTTCCTCCCCACATTCACTGTACAATACACACAATTCTTGGCACAGACTATTTAGTTTTACTTTTTTTTACATTTGAATCCCCGCTCTAACTTCTCTAAAACAAACTTTAATTTCACTTTAAATAGCTAAAACGTTTCAATTTGCTGCTAAAAATGATTTTCAGAGAAACAGACCGCGGTCCCTGATGTGCAAAATATTTAACAGATCAGCCAGGACATCATCAATATACATCCCACATCCCTGGGAGCCGGGTTTGTAGATGCCACGGGTTCTAGTATAAAACAGCTCCTTACGCCGAGCTTCCTGGAATTACGTGGGATAATTCTGCATATGTATGTGCGGCCAAGGCATGAGAAGTGGCAAACAAGTCGCTGAGGTGTTACACGTTCCACTAAATCAGGAGTCATTGCTTAACTCGGGGCCGGCAAACTCCAGTCCTCAAGGGCCACCAACAGATCAGGTTATCCGGATATCCCTCATACAAACACAAGAGTGCAAAGGAAAGACACGATTAATTCTCAATAAAATATAAAACAATATACAACTTACAATAACAAATACAAATGGGGTTCCACACAATCCCGCCCCAAAGGCTGAACTTGCTGGTCCTGTGTAGTCCCTCTGGCAGGTGGAAAGGGTGGAAAACTCAGAACAAATCAACAGAGGGACTAAAGTTCTAAGCCAAATAGAGGAAGCTGCAGAGCTCCAAACAGCTTCCTCGTGGTTGCCGGGGACAGACCAGTGTCTTACGTGGTTACCGTGGCGGCCTGTACACCTCGCCACAGTAACCATGGAAGACGCTGTGACGTCAGACACCAGCAGTCCCCTGCGGAAGCTGTTTGTAGCTCTGCAGCTTCCTCTATTTGGCTTAGAACTTTAGTACCTCTGTTGATTTGTTCTGAGTTTTCCACCCTTTCCACCTGCCAGAGGGACTACACAGGACCAGCAAGTTCAGCCTTTGGGGCGGGACCGTGTGGAACCCCATTTGTATTTGTTATTGTAAGTTGTATATGGTTTATATTTTATATAAAGGGATTTTATTTCGAATTGATAGTCTTTCCTTTGCGCTCTCGTGTTTGTATGTTGTTTAGTATGCTCCGTTTCTGATCGCGGGAGAAAGATTCGAGCAGCAGGATTGACCCCCTGAATTATCTGGATATTCCGAGACCAGCGCATACCCTAAATCTTTACCTATCAGGATATCCCTGCCTCAGCACAGGCGACTCCATGACTGAGCAACCTGTGCTGAAGCAGGAATATCCTGAAAACCCGATCTGTTGGTGGCCCTTGAGAACTGGAGTTGGCCACTCCAGGCTTAACCACTTTAACTAGGAAACGCCACCACACGTTACGTCCAGTAACAAGTCCAAGTCCTTCATAAACTCAGCTCAGATAGGTTCCACAAGATCTCAGCCCACTGACCCCTTAGCAGCCTTTGTTATACACATGCCACTGTAGAGGACTAGTAATACTTCAGGAATGTAAGGATGAATCGTATGATCCAACTGAACAAGGAGTAGGTGGGAATTTAAATAAATCGCCATGTCCGTGCTTCCCGGGAACATTGGATGGGAAGTGAGAAAACTAGAAGACACGTTCTGGGGGGTAAAGTTCAGGTGACCCCAGCATGTCTGGTTTTGATCTGTTTTTCTGAGCTAGTGTTTCCTTTGGTTGAATTTTCATTCCACAGCAAACCCGCATGTCTCTTCCACAGCCGTGAAGAGCTTCTCGTACAGCTTCTCGTAGGACTCGTACGGTGGAATGTCGATCCGGTTAAAACTAAAACAAACACAAAAAGGACACGTCTGTAAAACAGAGTAAGCTGCACAACGCTCTGCAGCAGGGGTACTCAACTCCAGTCCTCAAGATCACCAACAGGTCAGGTTGAGGATATCACTGCTTCAGCACAGGTGGCTCAATCAGTCCCTGCTTCAGCAAAGGTGGCTCAATCTTCGACTGAGCCACCTATGCTGAAGCTGGGATAGACTAAAAACCTGACATGTTGGGGGGGGGGGAGTCTTGAGGACTGGAGTCTGTGCAGCAGAGTAAGCGAGCGGGGGCCCCCCATTTATAAAGTTACGTTAAACATGATTTCACAGAAAATGTAAAAACTAATAGTCCATTGTATGGAAAGTTACCACATGTTGCACAAAATCAAAATGACATTCTCTAAACCTAGGAAGTAATAAATAATCACAATATAGAATAATCTGCGTTTAAATTGGTGGATTTTTAGGAGTCGAGAGCAGTATCGACATTATTGGCTTATAAACAAAAATATACATTTCAGACTCACCAGGTGTGGGCCTTAGGCAGGTTGTGTGTGTTGGCATCAATTAGATGGATGGTGAAGAGCCTGGGCCCAGCGGCGCCTGTAGAACCTTACACAAGACGTTATAGTTAATGCACATCAGGCACAGTCCTGCTCACAGGTTGCCAATCACCAGCGCTGTACACACATTACAACCGACACCCTGGTCAAAGAACCGTCGCCCACAACTAAAAAAGGGACCATCCCGTACAGAGGCAAAAACTACTCCTACAGCAATCGTTGCTCGGCCAGACCTGCTTACCTGTCGGGAATATGTATGAAGTATTAGGGAATTAAAAAAAAAAAAAAGCGTTCAGCTTCTGATCACGCGTATGGTCCCGATGTGTGGCATTCACCCACATCACCAATTGCCTCCACTCTCAGACCCATCACCAGGCCACGAGACGAGAATAAATCCAGAGACCTGACCCCCAATCCCTACCCACCAAGCAAGTTCTCAATGCACCAGACCATAATGTTCCCAAACCCGCCCACAAACTAAGTAAGCTCTCAATGCACCTAACCCATCCCCCGACCAGAATGTTCCCACCCCCTACCAACCAACCAAGCTTACATCAATGCACCTTTAAGCTCCACCCTCTCCTCTCTCAGCTCTGCTACAGACCCTGACAACCTGGTCAGGAACTACAACTCTGCCTTGTCCTCGTCTCTTGATCTACATGCCCCGCTTTCTCTCTGCCGCACTCGCCCTTCTAACCCTAGACCCTGGCTAAATTCCCACACGCGCATGCTGCATTCCTGCACTCGTTCCTCTGAACGCCTCTGGAGGAAGTCTCACACTCTCGCAGACTTCCTTCACTACAAATTTATGCTATCCTGTTTCAACTCTGCCCTCTCGCAAGCTAAACAAGCCTATTTTTCTGCACTAATCAACATGCACAAGTCTAACCCACGCCGACTGTTCTCTGTCTTTGATACTCTACTCAAACCACCCTCAGCTGCCTCTCCTTCCTCCATCTCCGCTCTGGACTTTGCTGACTATTTTAAGGAAAAGGTGGAATCCATACGGCAGAACATCCCCTCTGTTTCTTCCTCCCATCCTACACCTCTTCCCAACTCTCCTCCTGCCTTCCTTGACTCTTTTTCCACTGACTCAGAGGAGGATGTGTCGCTGTTGATCGCCTCCTCTCCCTCTACCACTTGCCCTCTTGACCCCATTCCCTCCCATCTCCTAAAACCTCTAGCTCCTACTATAATCCCTATGCTCACACACATTTTTAACTCCTCCCTCTGCTCTGGAATCTTTCCATCCTCCTTCAAACATGCAACAGTCATACCATTACTCAAGAACAACAAGCTTGACCCTACCTGTCTTTCTAACTATCGACCTGTCTCCCTCCTGCCTTTTGCCTCTAAACTCCTTGAACGTCTTGTATTCCCACCCCCTACCAACCAAGCAAGCTTTCAATGCACCTAACCAAACCATGTTCCCACCTGCGCACCAAGTACGCTCTCAATGCACCTAACCCATCCCCCGACCAGAATGTTCCCACCCCCTACCAACCAACCAAGCTTTCATCAATGCACCTAACCCATCCCCCGACCAGAATGTTCCCACCCCCTACCAACCGAAGCAAGCTTTCAATGCACCTAACCCATGGCCTGACTATGTTCCCACCACGACGACATCTTGGAGTAACCACACCTTTGTTTTACCTGGCAACTAATGCACAGTGCCCTGAATAAGGGCGCTATATACACTTTATCATTTGTTTCACTTTGCTGCGGTTGATTTAAACTGGGATATTTGAATATTTTATATGAGAACAAGAATTTGTGCACCTTTATAGATCTTGTTCTGATTTATATTTCGGGTCATTCTGGTGGCTACATGTGACTTGTGTATATCACTGCTCTACTGTCAATATAAAGACGCTGCTCTGTCACAACACGTCTTGGGCGGTCAGTCACCTTGCAGAGCCTTGAATCCTTGCAAGGGGACACGTGTAGAGCCGGTGACAAACTGCAGCAGCCGGGCTCTCCTTTCCTCGTCGAAGGACTCCACCGCCTGCCAGAACCACTTGACAATGTTGCTGTCTGCCAGGCAGTGCTTCAGCCGGGTGTTTGCTTTCCAGTCCCCGAGGTCTATCTTGTCCAGGCCGCCGATAATTAGCTACACACACACACACACAACACACAAAGGTGTACGGATCAGACACTGTAGCATGGCTGAACACACGAGGAATGGGGGAAACGGCATCATATCCCTTCACCTTTCTTCGCTCCCAGACACCCTCTATATCTCTCTCCTCCCCCCCACACCAACCTCTGCACTGTCAGACAAGCCAGCAAAGAACTGCAGAAATGAAACGGGTCCTTATTACCTCTATTTCTTTCTGGTCGAAAGGCTTCAGGAGGTGCTGTGGTATAAGTTCATTAAAGCCTTTCTGAAGGGCTAGGAATTGGGCCTCAATTCCCCTCATAAATCGCCAGTTAACGTACAACCTGCAGAGTAAAAAAAATAAATAAAAAACACACACAACAGAAAGTGTTACCATCTCAGCAACTCCATCAACCTCCCAAAGTCCCAAAATGGTACAAGACCAGGGCAACGTGGCAGAAACCAGCGCCAGATTTATCCAAGTAAAAACCTGCACATTCCAGCAGGCAAGTTTTAAATTGACAAATCGGATTGTATTATTTTTTGCCCAGCAGTTGCAAAGAACCTTTGATAAACCCGTCTATATGTTTTATAGTCTCTCCCTAATGAAGCAGGAGGGCAAGTGTGGATTTCAGACGCGAAGACAAGTCTTCGATACACAGGTATTATTGGATGGGGGCGGGTTAGGGGGGAGAGAATATATTACTATTATTACTACTTCTGGTCTGTTCTAGTTTCAACATAGGGGAGCACAGGATCAGTAAATACATTAGCAAATATAAAATTAGATCTCAAAAACAACATGAAAAATAGCACAATGAATCACGTGATGGCGAGTATAATAACCGCACCACTAACACACACACAAGAAAGTGCACATGGGTTTAATTGCCAGTGTCAATGCACCTACTTGGAGTGATGGGACCAGACTGGGATATTAAATATATAAATGTGATATCACTACTTACACGGCCGTGTGTGACAGAATCCTAAAAGGTTTCTGTCTGAGTGTGTTACCACTGGTGTGGTTATTATACTCGCCATCCCATGATTCATGTGCCATTTTTCATTTTATTTTTGAGATCTAATTTTAAATATTTGCAACTGTATTTACTGATGGGGTTGAGCCGCAGGAGCCTTCTTTCCCTAGGGGTACCCCCACAATTTCGGGGCGCACCTGAGGGATCCATATAAGGCAGGCCCTGCACAACTCCAGTCCTCGGGGGCCGCAAACAGGCCAGGTTTTCAGGATATCCCCAACTTCGGCACAGCTGGCTCAGTCATACATACTGATCCACTAATTGAGCCAGCTGTGCTAAAGTGGGGATATCCTGAAAACCTGGCCTGTTTGCGGCCCTCGAGGACTGGAGTTGTGCATGCCTGATATATATGTTAACATTTGTGATTATTCACCCATCACATATCCATTCTGAGTTAGCGCCAGAGTTTCTTTTCACCTAGTTTCAATGCAACCTGACGATTTATCAGGAGTACTTCTGATTAATGTGTCCGTCCCTCAGTTGTGCAAGGATCATTTTTGTTCTGTACTCTGGCGACTTTAGAGCATGTGTAGAAAACCATTATAATTCCCCACGGTCATATAAAGTAGTAGCGGGTGACTGTGTACACCAGGAGTGAGCAACTCCAATCCTCAAGGTCCACCAACAGGGCAGGTTTTCATGATATCCCTGCTTCAGCACAGGTGGCTCAGTCTTCAATTGCATTACCTGTGCTGAAGCAGGGATATCCTGAAAACATGCCCTGTTGGTGGTGCTTGAGTGCTGGTGCTGCCCACCCCTGGTGTACACAGTCGTTGAGTCCCTGGCGTGTCCAGCACACAGTAAGAGTTTGGGGCGTCCCCCTCTTACCGGACATACTCCTTTTTGTTATCTTCCGTGACTGGCACATTTCTGCCGTTTGGTTTGAGTTCGTGCTGGAGAATTCGTCCGAACGCGTTGTGCTCCACGCAGAAGGTGTGGTCTAGCACCGGGGTGATGTCATTCTCACTAGCGCAGGAAAAGGGGGTTTTGTTAAAAACAAGCAGCAAAATGTAGATCTCCTTTAGCTCGTGTGATTCAGGAGACCAAACCACTTGAACCCCTCGGCTCCCAAAGTCCCGGTATAAACTAGGAGTGGCCAACTCCAGGCCTCAAACGCCAGCAACAGGTCAGGTTTTCAGGATATCCCTGATTCAGCACAGGTGGCTCAATCAGTGGCTCAGTCTGACTGCACCACCTGTGCTGAAACAGGGATGTCCTGAAAACCTGACCTGTTGGTGGCCCTTGAGGCCTGGAGTTGTCCACGCCGGGTATAAACCAACCCTTTCCTAATACTTTGCTCCTTCGTATAGATGGTGGTAAAATAGGTGAGGGGGGGAGGGGGGAGGAGAAGTGTGTATAATGGGAGACTTCCAGAATACAATCGCAGCTTAGAACATTTTGTGGAGGGACGTAAGTGCATCAGAAGTTTGAGGAGGGAAGACTATTTAGGCGAAGCCGGCCAATCAGATCAACAGGTAACTCACTGATCCTTAAAGGACGCAGCGAGAAAAAAATACCAGACTAACAAAAATATAACATAAACCGGTATCAAGTGCAACAGTAAATTAAAATAATGTGCACTAAAATATGGGAGTTAATGTTAAAAAATCCAAATGGGGGGATACCGAGCTGAGCACCCCCCCCCCCCCCCCGCCTGAAGCCCACTGGGAGGCAAACTCTGAAACCGTCCCAGTGGACTCGGCGTACGTGTACTCTGCCCGGATACGGGAGTGCACCAGCGCCCGGAACATGGCCACGATGTTTGTTGGGACCTCCCTCTCCAAACACTGCTTCCTGGTCTTATAAATGGATAGCTTAGCCAATGCCAGGAGCAGATTAACGAGGAGATCCCTAGGCTTATTGTCCTGGGAAACTGGGCACCCAAAAAGGAGGTGGGAAGGGAGGGGGGGAAGGAGGAGAGGGGAAAGGAGGAGGGTGGTAAGTGCATTAGAAGTGTGAGGAGGAGCCACAGGCCCAAACTAACCAAACAAGAGATTTCAGGCGTGTGCCGAATCAGACACGCCCCCGTCGCTTATTAAACCATTTAGCTCCAACTGGTAACGCACAGCCGGCATGATACGGCGTCCAAGTTACGCATTGCCTGTATAAAATACTTACAGAATCCACACCAGGCTCTTGTGCAGTTCTGGGTCCACAGACTCCAGGTCCGACAGCTGAATAGGTTTCCCCAAAAGCTGCTTGTAGAAAGGAATCGTAAACCCCCCATTGATGTAGTGTCCGTGGAACACGGCCAACCCCATTACGCGACCGACAAAATGGAAGTATGATAAGTGATCCTGGGGAGGGAGAGAGCGAGCGGGGGACAGGATTACAACAGGTCTCAGTTGGAATGACATCAGCGTGTACTTATGGACAAGGAAAGTAGCAGAACATGGTCATAAGATTCCTGGAAAAACAGCATTTTGTGCCTGGAAATGAATGCGCTAGAAAGCAGTAGTAAGTATGACTAAACTTGTGAGGGTCCCATTTTATTTCCCCAGATTTGGTCAAACTAAATCTGTGCCCCTCTAGGCTACAAGTTATTTTGGGATGAGTCTCTTGTCAAGCCTTACTTCTGTGCTGAAGCACGTCGCTCTGGTTAGCACGACAAACAGGAGCATCTCTAAATTTACTTTTAAGTGTTAAAGGGCAAAGAGCTCACAGCTCGGCCATCCCGTCTTTATTCTGGAACGTCTGCTTCTCCTGAGAGAACAGGACGGGAGACTGGGAGTGAAGAGAGTGCGTAATGCAGGGGTTCTCAACTCGGGTTCTCCCCCCCTTAAACAGGTCAGGTTTTAAGGATATCCCTGCTTCAGCACAGACGGCTCAATCAATGGATTGAGCCACCTGTGCTGAAGCAGGGACATCCTTGAAACCTGACCTGTTGGGTGGGGGAGGGGGAAAACCCCTGGTGTAATGTAATATGCAACTATTGTTAAAGGTATTTTCTCTGAAGCACGTGCAATCCTGCTTTACCGACATTAGAGGGCGCAATATAAGTGGCGGTACCCACCCCTCTGTATAAAACAGGAAGGAGAATGAACAGTTCTAGATCAGGGGAGGCCATCTTCAGTCCTCAAGGGCCACCAATATGTCAGGTTTTAAGGATATCCCTGCTTCAGCATCGGTGACTCAATGACAGCCACCTGTGCTGCAGCAGGGATATCCTTAAAACCGGACCTGTTGGTGGCCCTTGAGTACTGGAGTTGGTCTTCCCTGCTCTAGATTGTCATCTTGGATCATCCAAATGAGAAATCTATACAGCAGTGTTCCCGTTGAATATACCCAGCAATAAGCAATGTTAGATGCCAAACAGGTAAAAAACAGAGCTCAGACAGCCATGCAGCAATGGGAGACACGAACATATAAAGGTCAGCTCTTTAAATACAATGTGCAACGGTCATAAAAACACACAACAAAGATCATTTACTTATGGGGGGGAAAACTCAATTATTCTGTTTTACTTGGTTGAAACAACATTTCTAAACAGGACCTACAGGTGCAGTAAAGTTCACAAAACAGGACTCCGTTCATTAAAAAAAATAAGAATTTGAAAAACCAACTGTGAGACCGTCTAAATATGCAAGGAGCAAAATAATTTGGGAAGAATCGAAAAGCTGCTGATAAAAATGACCACAACACACACACACCACATACATCATAGCCCCCGCTGACGACATAACGCGCCAGCAGGAACCGATATAGATATATAAAATGGAAGCAGGCCCTTGAGAACTTGGAAAATAAAGTTTATTGCAAAACTATCAACATTTCAGCTCTCTTAAGGAGCCTCTCTCGCTCCAGTACAGAGCCGAAACGTTGCTAGAAAAATACAGATAGGTTTATTACAACACCAAGTCCTGGAGTGCCTGCTTCCATCTTTTCTGTATTGCTGTCCCCAGCGGTTTGCACCCAGGCAGGACGCTACCTTCAGTGGAGTGTCACTATATAGGTCGAGCTTGACAAAAGGACCACGTCGGTCCGAAACGTCGCCCGAATTTATCTTTTTTCTGTGTTTCAGACGGATTCAATTTTGTGTCTCTATATTCTACTGATAAACAGCGAGTGCTGTGAATTTGTTCTATTGTATCCCATTACTGAGCTGGAAGGATGACCCTGGCACAGCCACGAGCCAAGTACTTTTCATGGACTTTTTGCTGAGGTAGATTTTGCTTGGTTTTTGCACTCGGGTAACTTCGGGCAAACTTGCCTGGGTGCACTGAAGCTACACAGCTGAAATCAGGCACTCGCAGGAACGTATAAAGAATGAAAAAAGAAAATTACAGCATCAACGTATCAGTCCTACTCTTCTTGAGAAAGGTCCTGCAATAAGGAACGATGCGTTGATGATGTAATCCATTTTTTATAAGTTCCTGACACACACACACACACACTTCCCCATGAGTGTAACATGAAGGTGTGCTCTATTTAATATGCCTGCACAGAAGAAACAGGTTACACTATATAGAGCCTACAGTCCCCAGTCTCTGATACATTGGGAGGGGAAGCAGAGTTAAACAGTAAAACCCAAGCCCATACCTACATAAGGCTAAGTTACCCTTCTCTTGCTAAAGAACACTTACTGGGTTAATGGACGAATCAGGATTAATTTGGAGCGTGTAAATATTGTCGGTGGAATACTGGAAAAGTCCATAATAAGGATTCAACATTTCATGGCATAGTAAATACAGCCACTCCCTGTCAAACAGAGCAATATAACAGGATGAGATGAAATACCAGTTACAGTCAACAGTGTCTTACTCTGCTATACCCTCATACACATATATACGCAGCTCCACTTCCAAACTGAGGCTACACCGAGAAATAGTTTATTATACACCTCCTGCAGCTGCAGGAATACACGCATGACAAGTCACTACCAAAACCACACACTTAATGTGCAGTCACTCACTGGTTTTTAAACCCACCTAGCTTTTTCCCCTCTCTTTATAACAAAATGCAACTACGGAGGCCAATGTGAAATAAATGTAGTGGGCGACAAAGGGGATATAAAAATGGCCTCCATGGTGAATCTTTAAAGTACTCATTTCTAAGCCGTGCCGGGCTGTGGCAACATTGTGATCACTGCAGCATTCTTCCTTTAGATATTAAATCCAAGAAACGTGACTAATGCCCAACAGAGAACGTGCTGCAGACTCCTTTGGGATGTATGTCCTTAGTGGAACTGGTCACCAGCCCAGCTGCTCCCGATATATACATGAATACATATGGTAGGTGGTGATGGAGTAAGGGCGCTCGCTGCGGGTAGTGGGGTGCGGTTACGTTGTACCTTGCCACTCCACCGTAGTCCAGGCCTTCCTCTCCTCGAAATTTCACCATCAGGCGCTTTTTCAAATCTTTGGGCCGCATTTTCATTATTTGCCGGTAGGACTCCTGCGCACACACACAGAACGCGTTATACCCGCCTTAAATCCTCCGCACAAACCCCCATCTGGAACTATTTCGTGCACGAGAGACCTATTAAGAACCTATTTTCCCCACTAGGAAAAAGCATTTAAACGCCTTTATTTGTCAAGATGACATTTAAGTTTGTTTCTTGATAAGCAAATACAAATCCCGCGTGTGGGCACATTCACACGTCTCAGACCGGTCTGCAGCCCTGCCTTTCCCCAGTATCTCTTCGCATACAATGCATCCACTGCAGCCAGGGATTATGGGTAATGCTATGCAGACGAGCACACAGCATCACCTTTTTGCTTTTTGTCCATTTTAACATGTGACCCCTATAAGCTTCTACCTGCCGCATTACACATCTTTTCTGCACGGCCTGGGTTACAGAAGTGCAGAGCCGGTAAAACTCACTCACACTGACACCCAAAAGGTCGAAACCACTGTGAGGATGGTTATTCTGGCTTCGCAACATGAAGCTGGAATAGGTTTCAACCACACATTATAGAAGTTATGCTGGGTAAATAAAAAATGCTAATGGTGAAATGCAGGATTGCAGACCTGTCGGAGACATGTGAATGTGCGCACACGTGATTGGTTGCTTATCAAGGAAATAAACCGGATTTGAAAAGATGAAATAGGTTTATGATGGAAAACACTTTCTATTTCTTTACGGACATCACAATATGCATTTAAATCGCTTCTCAGACTGCTGTTTAAACGAGGAAAACAGAAGCCGTGATATCCCCCCCACATCAGAAACATGCTGCAGATAGAGTACCTCAAAGATTTCCTCCCGGGATACTTCGACGCGGCAGTGCCCGGCCTGAGGCTGCTGCAGGGACAGCTCGTGCCTCAGCACTTTCAGTTTTTGCACCAAGTCTCTCTCGTATCTCTGTGCAGGAAGCTCGTCTCCCTCCTCCACGGAGCCGTCGCTCTGCACTGGCAGGGGCTGGCTGGGCTCCTTTAGCTGGGACTGGTGACTGAAAGAGCCGACATTTACACGTCACAAAAATCCAGGTCGGACTCCGCGCACCCTGCTCTGCTCCGGCGACCTCCCCCCCTCCCACCCCCAAAGTTAACCCCGAGCTGCACGTGCAGGAGAAACCGCACCCGGACTAAATCTATATTTAAGAACATGCCACAAAAATACAATGCAAAGGCTGTTTTTATCACAATAAAGGATTTTTAGAAATGCCTAAGTTGTTCACAAAGACACATTAAAGCTGCAGACCGAGCAATATCCTACATGTGTTTTTAAATAAATCAGTTCTGTACTATGAGAAAATACATGTAGCATTTTTTTTTATTTAAAAAAAAAAAAACCATTGAATGATATGTTTAATGTATTATAATGTAACAAGCATTTTTTTGTTTCTATAGCAACCATTTACAAAGTCACACCCCCTTCCTCTTCTGAAAGGCTCTGGCACACCCCTTTTTGAGCCCTGCCCTCTCTCTCTAGCAGTGCACCAATTGTATCTAGTGACTGCCTGGTCACATGATCTTCCCCACAGAACTTTGCATCTTTGGTCCTCTTCTGCTACACTGACATTTAGTGAACCCCCGAGCCGAATCTTCACCGACCGATCACAGGAGAACGGATCGGCAACTTAGCCAATTACTTATTTATGTGAATTGTATCGATGCGCATATTAAAGGGAAACATTTTTGAAACAGCAGCTTGCACTGCTGCTTTAACAATGCAATTAAAATGCTGTGCTGGTTCTTACGTCATTATGTGATGTAATCTGGGGTCTGTGAACTGCGTTGTTCGGTTATTGTGATCTACAAAATATATTCTCCCCGACACCGTGCTGCGCACTTCCCAGCCTGGCGGCAGAGGGCCCAGGTCATCACAATTCACACTGTTAAGGTCTCTGGAAAAAAGACAAGTTGATACCAAGAAAGAATTCAGTCGTGTTGCGGCTTAAGATGTAAAATGAAAAAAGGTTAAAGAATTAGAAATGACTGCTTTTAAACGGTCTCGAAAATATCTCCGCCCTGACAAATACCTTCTGGGGGTTTGCATGAAGCCATGTGCTACAAATAGCTTTTATGGGGTTACCCTTAAAAAAAATATATATTAATTTGGTGTTTAGTGTACATGGCAAAATACGGGCTGCTTTTGGACGTAGATAGTTGTGGAATAAAAAAAAATTTTTTTAAAAGAACTACAAACTCCACATTTGGCGTAAACTTTAAAAAAAAAGTGTTGCGCACGCATGCGCGCAGACAAAAATATACAAGGTCCTCCATTTAATACCCAGGTCTCACAATGACGTCCCCATTTTTCAAAATAAAGACTTCAGAATTTGACAATGACCGATATGAGGAAGCAAAGGAAATGTGCGGCCAGTCGTACACTTATTGCCAGTGGAACTGAACCATTAGCCCGTTCGTGCTGGGGACACCCGCTTCCCACTGCACAGGAGAGACTGCAGCACTGACTGGGTTAATAACACAGCTACTCAGCTCCTTCACACAAGGCTGTTCGAGCGCACACCGTACCTCGGTATCCTGGGGTCGTGCCACGTGCTGACGCCAGTCTGTGTGTGCAAGAAGTACACCTGTCCCTGTACCGTGGTCCTTTGTTCTACAGAGAGAGATAAGTGTGGCTTGTTTTGTGCAAGAACAGAGCGAGCTGCCTGCAAACTGTGATCAGGTTTACTTTAACAAACACCACTTCCTCCACCCACTCCTCTCCATGCAAGTCTTATTTTCTGCAAATGTACATTTCCAGGCGTCCGACACCAGGAGTCTCATACACAGAAGATTGGGGTGCTGTGCTGGGAGCAGAGTCACTGAACGGAGTGTCTGTATCATTAGCCAACTCATCACAAGACACTCACAGGGTAACTCGGGTTTTATACATCTCATGGGCCCACCTGGGAGCTGGATTTTTATTTTTAACCCTTCCTGTATCAAAGGAGACAGCACTGCATCTCAGAGCAATAAGTTACAGAGTCTGATCCAGCTCAGGTAACCAGCAGCCGGTCAATATCGCCATTATATATACATGACATCCTACGAGTCGTTCCTGTCAGGACATGTTTAATTGTGTAAATACCCAACAAGCGGATGACTTCCATGTTACCCTTTGTATTTTTGTTGGCGTGTGTGACCTCTGTCTCACTGCATCACCAAAGTGATGAGGACATAAGCCTCACTCCCTACATCGCTCACCATAGCCTTCGGGTAAGTCCGGTGACTGATAGCCATGCGGTCTGTTCTGCGGCGTCTGGGCGTGACCCCTGACCTCCGGCCCCCGAAGTCTCTGTGCTTGAAGCCGCTGGTCTAGACTTGGAGATTCCTCAAGTCTGCCGTTCCCGCCCCCAGAGGCTCCCGTCCCGTCGGAATAAGGTGCCGGCTCCTCCATGAAACAGCTGAGCGGCCTCCCGGGGCCCGATTCCTCATAAACCGTCCTGAAAGGAAAGGCACGGGATAGAATAGAGCGAGAATCCCACCCTCACCAAATCACACCAGAGTCGTCGTCCCCCCTCCCCAACCCCAGAGCCCCTCAGACCACTTTGTGCAGCAATTAAAACATAACGGGCTAGAGGGCATTATATTAAACACAGACTAGATCAGACATTATCTCAGCAACATGAGGCGGACAAACATCCTGATGTGAATGACTGCCCAATTAACAGGCTAATTAATCTGTGTTTCTTTAAGGTGTACATTGACCCCTAGTTGTGTAGTGATAAGCAGCATTCCTAGCGGCGCTTATTTAATAAAAATAACAATAATTTGTTCTAATATATGCAGCATTTGAGAACCTTCTATGAAAACGAATTACCTAAAGTGCCAATCAATCCGTTCGGCTGTGATCAATCAGTGAATACCCAGCTCACCGAGTTCACCTAATGGCCACCCTTCAATCAATCCTTCAGTCAGTGGAACACAGCAACTACAATGTAATCTTAAGATTACCACGGCTAATATTGTCTGTTACAGCCCTTAACTCAGCCAGTGTCTCCTGTTGGGAACACTGCAACACGTTCCTGTTTGTGATCATTTGCTGCCAAAGCTCTTGCACTTTTGGGCTCAAAAAGGTGTCCCAGAGCCTGCTATAGCCATAGGAGAGGATGCGCAATGCATTAAAAATGGAAGACTTAAGAGGTTTTTTTTGGGGGGGGGGGGGGGGAGTAAAATGCAGCAAGTATAATCTAATACTAAAGAACTGATTTATTAAAAAAATAAAAAATAAAGTAAAAAATAAAAAAAACAATAGGATTTAGAAGGTTTTTGCTGCTTTTTAACCAGTCGCATTTTACTTTTAAGCAGCATTCCATCCCATGTGTCACACAAGCCACCGTACACACATGCCCTTTGCACAGTCACACTAGTAATGACATGTCATTGGTTAGGGCTGTTGAGTTGATGTGGCCTGTGTCAGCCTCGCCGAGTCCCGGGACTGTGACTGAAGCCAAGCAGACAGGAAGCGGTTCCCCAGTCACAAGTCGTGTTGGGACACAAAGGGGGATACTGGGGCACAGAGGAAGAGGAAGCCACCCAGCGCAGACAATACAAACATAAAAAGGTTTTGTCCATCTCAAAAGCTTTTCATTGTGGAATAAATAAACACCCAATGCTTTCGCGCAGACGTCCTCACGTGGCGCCCATCAGTATGAAGGTGCAGAACGTGTCCAGAAATTAGGCTCTCCCTTCACTATCCTGGTCACCACGGTTTTTAATAATTGATCTAAATAGGTCAGTTTTGGGTTATTGTCCAAGGTGACTTTTGTACAAGCTGCTCTCTTGCACAAACCACGAGCTACATGAAGCAGCGTACTGCTTATCGATGTGATATGGAAAGGGAGAATGGCTGAGAGCTTATTCCTACTGGACATTAGCAATAGGAAAGCAATTGTCACCGTGCATCAAATGGTGAAAAGTTTATGTCAGGGGGGCTCAACTCATGTTCCCAAGCCCTCCCCCCCACCAGGTCAGGTTTCCAGGATATCCCAGCTTCAGCACAGGTGGCTCAGAGTCTCAAATCGAAGTCAGCCTCTGAGCCACCTGTGCTGAAGTGTGGGATACAAACTTCAGATTTAGATGCGGAGCTTAGTTATGCGAGAGCTACATTTGCTGCAGCAATGCATTGTGGGTAACCTGACCTGTTAGGAGGGCTTGAGGACTGGAGTTGAGCACCAGGTGTTGTGTATTCCAGCCACAGCTCGAGAAATCAGAGAGATTCATCTTCATTTGAATGAGCAACTGAGGTTCCTTTACGTACCCTTCATTATCGAACAGGCCTCTGCAGTCCACAACAGAACCCCCTGTGCCGATCCGGTCCCGCGTCTGCAAACTGACTGGAGGGACAAAAGATATATACGTATCACATCGGGGAGCACCAGAAGACAGGGTTCATCACTTACTGCTAAGAAGGGAACAGCAGACTGCCATAGACTGTTTTTATATTTCTACATGAGCATCACATGAACATGTATACCTTACCTACTATCTGGCCTCGAACTGCATCACTGTCTGTAGGGTTTAATTTGCATAGATCCAAACGCTGGTCTGTAACAAGGGAAGGGGGGTCAAAAAAATTAGAACAGTAACAGGACACAGTATCAGGTAATTGCAGGTCCGACTTTATTACACCCACTTTTCCACGAATTGAGGCTTTAACTCCTTGTTGCCATGAAGGTATAAATCAGGGGTGGTCAACTGTAGTCCTCAAGGGCCAACAGGTCAGGTTTCAAGCATATCCCTGCTTCAGCACAGGTGTTTCAGACATTGACTAAACCACCTGTGCTGAAGCAGGAATATCCTTAAAACCTGAGCTGTTGGTGGCTCCTGAGGACTGGAGTTGGCCTCCCCTACTCTAACAGTTTCTGCGATCGCCTCCTTAACCAAAACTATAAGGCCGCCCAAACACATACTCGCCAGGCGTGCAATGTTCTTTTGTAACCAATCAGGAGAAGCCAACACAGGAGCTTTAAGTACGAGTGAGGGTCAGGATACCTTCTCACTGGGTCAGACCAATAGGTCCCTTCCAACACAACTATTCCACGGCTTTACCCACAACCCACAGTCACTGCTCTTACAGCCAGTGTCCTTCAGGCGGCTGATGGCATTGGAGAGGAGCCGCACACACCCCAGGAAGCCAGCTCCCTGCTTCTTGTGGATTTTCTTGTGGTTCCAGACGCTGATGGTGATAGAATCCGTTTTCCCAACATAGCTAAGAAAAGGAAGAAATGTACGGTCATGTAGTTGTAATCTAGTCTACTCGGACCTCTGCATAAATTATATCTTGCTCTCAGACATTTAAACTGGAACCTTAAAGTGTCAATCTTCCCACTATGAATAGAAAGGTTTGTGATCATGGTAACTATGGCTGGGATTTACCAAGAGAGCTATCACACCCCTATTCGGCATTAACCGTTACCGACTTGACCATCGGGAAGGGATACCGGGACTAGGCCAGTTTAGAAAGAACAACCTAAACCCCATTTTAAGCGACATCGCACTTATGATTTCACCCCAACACATTGCATTTGGGTAAAAGACGATTCCCTAATACTTTATGGCTGTAACTGTACATGTGGCACACACTAATTTCCTTATCTTCATTAAAAACAATTAGTAGAACGACAGAATGTTTCTCATTAGGAGGTCAGCAGGACAACCACTCACAGATCATAATGCTGATTCCACTTTGGGTCCAACGTGTTCTTAACAGTGTCCGTTGAGTGGCACTGACCAGACCCATCTACCACTATTTTTGCAAATGGATCAGGTAACCCTACAAAAACAAAAACGTTCACTGCAAGTTAAGGTGTAAAAAGGATACTCCAATATTAGCACAGGTAGAAGCCAAAATAAATATTCTGCACAGGAACGGGGTATAGGGTTCATGTTCGTACAGCAAGGGGGTGGGGGGGGGTCAATCAATGCATGTATAATAGGCATAAATCACAAGTTCATATTGAAGGCAGGAGGTGTGCATCTTTACTTCATTATTCCAGAATGTAAGTGTTGAACCTGCTCCTTTTCCAGAAAAAGGATTAGCAACAAGTGACATGGTCACAAAAGTGCAGAGACCCCAGCAGGAGACCTTCAGAGCAGACAACAACCCAAGCAGGGAGAAAGACGCACGCAAAATATAGAACAAGGAGCTGGCCAGGAGGTACCTGCAAGATCTACTTTACAAAAAGGTACATTCTTATGCTTTAGTCTCATCTCGTGCAGAACATCCAGCGAGTGCTAGAAAAGTGTACTTCAATACAATATAGTGCTCTGCGTGTTATAGATATGGAAAGCCACAGACAGGCCGGGATCAACTTGTTTTCATTATAAGAAAACCTAAACTCATAGGTGAATACGTGCGCCCCAAATGATCACCACAAACCGAAGCGCAAATACTTACTGAAAAAATCCTTCTTTGCAAGGCTCTTGGCACATAATACTGCAAGAGAGAAAATATTACAATAGCTTACAACCTGTAAACAACATTAAATAGGATTTAAAGTAAAGTCATTGAAAAAGGTCACTAGAAAACACATTGTAACATCATTAAATATTGCATTGCCTTATGACACATGAAGTTTTCTGTGACCAATAGAGCTACACAAAAGCCTTTGTATGTTTATCTATTTATATCTTTCCACCCCTTTGAATAGAAGAGGTTGTGTACAGTGACATCACACTGTATATATCAGCACTCCCTTTCTACATCATTCATACCCGTGAGCACCATTTGGCTGCACCCCACTGACACCTTGGGATTCTGCTATCTGATCTCAATAAATTAGCAGTCAGACACGTGCCCGTATACTGCACGTTGCCTTCTAGAGCCACCTGGATATTACAGCGTTACACAATACAAGCACCAAGGCCTCTGGTGCAGGCACATAAAGACTGCACAGGGGAGAAC